>NC_081566.1:516239-548884 GCF_022355385.1 Mustela nigripes | reverse complement strand
GGACAGCGTCTCGCTCTCGTGACGGTGTCGCCCAGCGGCCCCACGTGCGCTCCCGGGAGCGGGGCAGAAGGCGCGTGTCCTGGGAACCCCCGCGGGAAGCTCGTGGTCACCGGGATCAGCTCTTCCCGGCGGCCCGGGGAACCGGCTGACCCCGGCCGCGCCGTCCGTGTCCTCTCGGGGCCGCGGCCCTGCTTGCTCCGCGCCGCCCCCCCCAAGCAGTCTCGGATCCCCGCGCCGGCCCCACGGCCCAGCCGCCGGCCCAGGCCGGTTCCAGCGCCGCTTCCTGAGCCACGTGGCTCCGGCCGTGACCGCTCCGTCCAGGGCGACTCTGTCGACTCACCTGGGAGCATCGACGCCGGCTCAGTGGGCGACGCGTCTGCCCTCGGCTCGGCTCACGGTCCCAGCGCCCTGGCATGAGCCCCACATCGGGCTCCCGGCTCTGTGGGAGGCCGCCTTCTCGCTCTCCCTCTGCAGGCCGCACCCCTGCTTGTGCTCTCTCTGTCCTGTAAATAAGTAAAATCTTTAAAAAACACGAAGTATTCAACACAGGTGACAACTGCTTCCTTCTATATTTTTTAAAGCTTCATTTATTGGAGAGACAGAGGGAGTCGTGGGGAGGGAGAGGGAGACCTCAAGCAGACTCCCTGCGAGCGCAGACCCCCTACCCCCGACGCGGGGCTCGAACCCATGACCCTGAGATCACCACCTGAGCTGAAAGCAAGAGTCGGACCCCACACCCGCTGACTGGGCCACCAGGCGCCCCACAGCCCGTCCTGCAAAGCCCCGCACCCTTCCCCTGGCTTCCATGACACCTTCTCGGGGTCTCCACCTCCGCCGGTCTCTCCGCTCAGGGCGCCTGTCTGCGCCGTCTTCGTTTCCTTACAGATGCGCAACGTGCTCCACTCCCGCTGTGACCTTGAGCGACGTGCGACCAGCTTCTTTCTTCGGGTCAGACGTGACCTGCACCTCTCACTCCACCGCCGGTACAGACAGCCCCAGCCCCGCCGGCGGCCCGCGGCCGGCCCGACCCCGCGCTCACACATTCACCCCGGCGGCTCCCGTCGCACCGACACCCCTAGGCGGGGAGGCCCAGCCCCGGACGGCCTCCTGGGTCCCCCTTTTCCTCGGTTCCTCACGGTGAGCGCGTCGGGACGCCGGGTCGACTCCAGCCTTCGGGGCCCTCTCGAGCCCGGCGTTCTCCGTGGCCACCGTGGCAGCCCCGTCCCCGTCCCGGGTCCCCGTCCCCCGCCCGCCGCAGCCCTGTCCCTGTCCCCATCCCCGGTCCCCATCCCCGCCCGCCACAGCTGACCGAGCGCTCACCGTGAGGTCAGGTGGTCCCGACGCCCCCCTTCTCCCCGAGTCTCGCCGCATCAGAGTCCGTCTTCCTTGAAGGAGGACTGGACGCGCCTCGGCGGGTCTTAACGGGCCTCGGTCTGGTCCCTTCGGTCCCGACTCGAGCTCACCCGTGTCTGTGCACGCGGCCCTCGGTCCGCCTTGACGACCCTGCCCGCCCGCTCCTCTCCGCGAAAGCCCTTCCCGGCCGGATGAACCCTGCGGGGGGGACTGGTTCCATCCCGCGGCTGTGGCTCAGGGACAGGCCTGACAAAGGTGTACGGTTGTGCAGCCACCACCGGCTAAAACTGCCGCGGGTTCCACGCCCTCCCGGATCGCCCTCCTGGCCCTCGGTGCTCCGGGACCTGCCCTGCTCTCACCGCCTCGACCCGACTTCTGCCCACCAGTGTCGCCCTTTCCGGAGCGCGGCTCTCACGGGGAATGCTTTGTCGGCTCGACCGGGTCACGGGTGGCCCCGCCGTGCTCAGACGTCATCCTGGGGTGTCTGTGGCTGTGCTGCTGGAGGAAATTCACCTTGAACGGGCGCCCTGGAAAGCCGAGTGCCCTCCCTCTGCAGGTGGGTCTCCCCGGCCACCTGAAGACCTAACCAGGACGAGGTCTGAGCGGGAGTCAGCAACTCTGCCTGCGGAGCTGGCGCCAAGGTCTTTCCCAACGGCTGTAGTTAAACTGAAAGCGGTAGCTCTTCTGGATCTGATTTTTTCTTTTTAAGAGAAAAAAGCAGAGAGCCCAATGCGGGGCTTGATCCAGGACCCTGAGATCATGACCTGAGCCAAAGGCAGAGGCTTTAACCCACTGAGCCACCCAGGCGCCCCTGGATCTGATTTTTCTTTTAAATGAGATTTGACTACATACAATTTTGACACATTGGATTCTTTTTTTTTTTTTTTTAAGATTTTATTTATTTATTTGACAGAGACAGTGAGAGAGGGAACACAAGCAGGGGGAGTGGGAGAGGGAGAAGCAGGCTTCCCGCTGCTCAGGGAGCCTGATGCGGGACTGGATTCCAAGACCCTGAGATCATGACCTGATCATGACCCGTAGCTACACGCACACACTTCCGTGGAAGACGTACACACACTGGGTCTGTCTCTCTGAACAACGCTAACACAGCGACGTCATGAGATCACACAGCGTGTGTCCTGTCCTGTCTCCTGTCTGTCACTTCGCGTAGTGGTCTGGAAACGCGTCCCGTCAGTGGTTAGTGCCGTTCTGTGGCCGTGACGAAGACATACCACGGTCTCTCTCTGGACACTTGCATCGCCTCCGGTTTTCGGCCGTTAGGAGCAACTGCAGTTGTTGGGAAGATGTGCACGTAGGCCTTTGTGTGGACGTACGTTTTACCTGGGAGTAGGGCTGCGGAGTTGAAAGGTAAGTGAAAGTTTGCCTTTGTACGAAACTGCCAGACTGGGGGGCCTGGCGCTCAGTCAGCGTCTGCCCCCGGCTCAGATCGCGAGGGGGGATCCTGGGATGAGTCCTGGGTCGCTCCCTACTCAGCGGGGAGTCCGCATCTCCCTCCTTCTAACCCTCCCCCCATCTGCTCCTGCTCTCTTGCACGTGTGCCCACGCTCTCTCTCAAATCAATAAATTCTTTAAAAAAGAGAGAGAAACTGCCAAACTGTTTTCCAAAGTGGTTGAACGATTTCCCATTCCCACCAGCAATAGATGAGATTCACACCCTTACTGATACTGGTCTCATCTGTTTTTAAGTTTTAGCTATTATAAAAGGTGCAGTGGTATCTCGTTGAAGTTCCTCTTTGCAGTTGCCTCAAAGTTGATGGTTTTGAGCATCTGTTCATATGCTTATTTACCAGCCACAACTTCTAACCATTTTTAAATTGGGTTATGTTTTATTATTGTGCTGCACGAGTTCTTTATGTATTCTAGATGAAAGTCCTACGTCACACGTGTGTCTTGGAAATATTTTCTCACAGTTTGTAGCTTATCTGTTGATATTCTTTGAGTGTCTTTCAAAAAGTAGTTTTTTATCTTAATAAAGACCATTATATCAATTTTTTTCTTATATTTAGGACTTAAAAAAAATTTTTTTTAAGAATTTATTTATTTGACAGAGAGAGACACACAGCAAGAGAGGGAACACAAGCGGGGGAGTGGGGGAGGGGGAAGCAGGCCTCCCGCCGAACAGGGGGCCCGATGCGGGGCTCTATCCCAGGACCCTGAGACCATGACCTGAGCTGAAGGCAGAGGCTTAACCCACTGAGCCACCCAGGCGCTCCCTCTGATTCATTTTGACGTAATTTTTGCACATGGTGTGAGAGAAGGTTCAAGATTCACTTTTTTGCATGTGGACGTTGAAATGTTCTAGGACGATTTGTTGAAAAGACTGTTCTCCACTGAATTATCTTTGTGTTTTGTTCAAAATCAGTCCAACATACAGTGTAGATCAGTTTTTTAATTTATTCTTAATAATCTCTATACCCAGTGTAGGGCTTGAATTCACGACCCCAAGGTCAAGAGCTGCATGCTCTACCGAATGAGCCTGCCAAGTGCCCCGGAGTGGGTCAGTCTGAGTCACTGTCCTGTTCATGGGATCCTAATGTCGATCCTAACACAGTTGCCACAGTCTTGGTTACTGTAGCTTTAGACGAAGTCTTGAAATCAGGTAATTTGAATCCTCCAATTTTGTTTTGCAAAATTGTTTTGGCTATCTAGATTTCCATGGAATTCTATGTGGATTTCCATATACACTTTAGCATCAGCTGATAAATCTCTAATGAAAAGCCTGCTAGGATTTTGAATGGGATTCGCTGACTAAAGATCAATCCTAAAGATCAATCTGGGGAGAACTGGCATATTAGCATCCTGAGTCTCTCATTCTACAAACATGGTATTTGTCTCCATTTACTCATTTACCTCCCTCATTTCTCTCAAGGGAAGTTATTTGGGATTTCCCAGATATCTTTCTGTTACTGGCTTTTACTAGTTTAATTTTCAGGGTCAGAGGACAAACTTCATATGACGTCAAGTGTTTTCTAGTTATCGAAGTTTGCTTTATGGCCTAGAATAGTCTCCACCTTGGAGAATGTTCTGTGTACACTTAAAGATCGTACTGTCGTGTGAATTTCATACCCACCCCACCATGGCAGCAGATCGTCTTGTTATCCGTGTGGGATCCTGGGCCCAGATTTTTCTGCCGCTCCTCCAAGGTTGAAGGCGCTGGCACTCCTCCAGCAGTATTGGTTCTTTGCTTGTGTTCAAAAGCAGAACATTTCCTACTCCCCAGAGGCAAACGGATTGTCTTTATTCCTTCCCTAGAAATAACAGATTTTTACCCTGGTGGGGTGATGATTTGGTGCACCTCCCTCAGCAGCCTGAAGCGTTTGCATCCTTCAAGACAATGGTCTGGGGCAGCAGGCAGGGTCTCCTAGTCACCTGTCCCTCAGCAGTAGCCAATTACCTCCTGCAAGCCTGAACCACTGATGGGGACTTTCTGGTCCCTTGCCCTGCCTCGGGGTTTCTCTTTCCTTCTTTAAGATTTTATTTATTTGTCAGAGAGAGAGAGAGAAAACACAAGCTGGCAGAGTGGCAGGTAGAGGCAGGTAGAGGCAGGCTCCCCGCTGAGCAAAGAGCCCCATGCAGGACTCGATCCCAGGACCTTGGGACCAGGACCTGAGCTGAAGGCAGTGGCTTAACCAACTGAGCCACCCAGGCGTCCCTGCCTCAGGGTTTATGAGCCCTCCCTGTTGTAGGCCACTGGGAAAGAAGTGGGGTGTGTGTGTGTGTGCATGTACACACGTGTGCGCGTTAAGTCCCCTTATTGGACCATCTCAGCTATCCCAAATTCTTAAATTCCTTTAGGAATTCCGCATTCTAGATTGTGATTGGCTGCCTGTATGGTGGCCACTTGTCTTTTGTGCTCTTTTTAAAATGAAACGTGCGCGTGTCCCATCTCCTGTTGGAGGGCTTATCACCCTTCGGGATTGTTTGCTTTGTCCCCTGACCTCAGGTGACATGCTCAAGAAAATGTGCAACTTTAGAGGTTCTCGAGCTTTCTTCCTTGTGAAGTTAGGAGTGACAGTCTCTTGCGGCTTTCTACACCCTGTTCAGAAGAACTCTGACGACCTCTACTAACGGTGATTCCGTTACCTTCTGAAGCTCGTTATTATTGCCATTATACTTACTAAAATTTGTAATTATTTTTACTTTGTCTCCATTAAATTTGAACTCTTGTAAAGACACATACGGCTCATTATTATAACCCCTTCTGCCTAGTGCTGTATTGGACACATGGCACTTAAAAATAAATGAAAAGATATTCATGGCAGTATCTCTATTTTCAAAAACACTAACTCATCCTACAGCAAACACTGGGGGACTGAACTAGCCACAGAAGTACCGGGCAGGGAGGGCCGAGGGAGAGGAGGAACAGAAGCTGAACTGGGGAATACATTCCGGACTCCGTCTATTGTTCCAGGGGTGCAGGTCTGTGGGTCGCCAGTCTCCCCCACGTCACAGCACTGAGCACAGCACAGACCCTCCCCAGTGCCCACCGCCCAGCCGCCTCATCCTACCCCTCCTCTCCTCCAGGAACCCTGTTTGTCTCCTGAGATGAAGAATCTCTTACGGTTTGTCTCCCTCCCTGGGTCCATCTTGTTTCATTTTCCCTCCCTTCCCCTGTGATCCTCTGTCTTTGTTTCTCAAATTCCTCACAGCAGTGACAAATGGTAATTTATTCGGGACTGTCTGCCTGCAGAATCGGGCTACAGTGTGACCAAGTTCCAAACCAAGCACAAATGGAAAAAGGATACCAAACCATTTTTTTAAATTAAACTTCAGGGGAAACAGAAATAAATGAAATAGCAAATCACAGATCAGTAATTCCTTATTGTTTATTCTTTCCTTACAAAAAGACACTGGGAACAAATAAATATGAAATGGCATATGTCTTATTTAGCAACGGGCAAATCGAAGCTTTCCGGGTCTTCTCCACGGGAATACACTCAAGGGGCTTCCAGAAGCTCACTCATCCTATCAACTTCCCACCCTCTATAAAAAAGATCAATTCTTTTAATTTCCCACAATTTTTAGCAATGGATTCTGGAAATAAGTCACCTAAACCTGACTCAGAGACTAAGATAACCGATTCAAGTTAAGAATATATATGATGTTGCCCAAAAACTTCAACTAATGAATATTCTTACAAGTTTTTCATTTCTGATATATCCTGTATGAATGAAGAGTCTATTCTGTTCAAATCCGCATGGCAAATAAAATACAACAGAAGGCTGAGCACAATATATACACTTTTCTGTCCCACGAGAAAAGATTAAATACAGGTATATTTAATAGACAGTGAACATGCCATGTATTTTCTTAAAGCCAACAAAATCCTGATTTCCTATACCTTGCAGGTGATGCAGCAGAATGCAAACAAATACCAAAGTCACTGTGACAAAATCTGGCTGATAAAATTAGCTACACAACAGTACAAATTCAATATTCAATGGATTTATTCATTCCAAGGTTGCATGGAAAATGAAGTTAAAAAACGTCAGTACAAGTAGAACCGCACATAGGAAAAAGCACCTAAAGACGAAGGAAGGGCAGCTCTGACACCTACCTGCGGCCGGCGAGCCACGTTCAGGTGCTTCCACGGATAGAGCACCGTCAGTCTGCCCAAACCCTAGGCTGCTATTCAGTTCTGTGTCTGAAATCTTCTCAAAGACTCCAAAAGCCAATTTAAATTTAAAGGGGAAATATATATATATATATATATATTTGTGTGTGTGTGGGTAAAGATCATTTACGACATCAGTTTCCTAAAAGGCAACTCACGGCTCTCCAGAAGTGCGCACAAACCAAAAAGCCCAAAGGAAAGAGCTAGCACACCAACATGCCAACATGCACGCTCAGGAAGCCACAAGGTGCTGTAATTCTGTGACTGACACTGACCCTCAGGGTCGGAGACAGTGTCTCATGATAGACGCAGATTATGCCCACTGCATGTGAGGCACACACACACCACTAGTGAGTTCGCACTCTAACAGTTAGAAATCCAAACTTAACTCCAGAAAATATAAATCTGGAATATGAATCTGAAGACAGACAGTACAAAAAGCTGTTGAGTGGAACCTGCCTGCAACAATTCTTTGTGTTTTTTTTTTTTTTTTTTCCTTTAAGGCTACAGAAACTCTGCACATAAACAAGGCAAGTAATTCTCAGAATAAAAATACCCCCTCCAAATAGCTAAGGTCCCCAGTCAGATTCCACGGTGAGTCTATGTTGTATCACATTCTATTCCGCAGGTGCACTTTCTTGTGAGTCTGCAGGGTTAGGATCCATTCTTTCTGGAAATAGCAGCTTCTCGCAAACTGCCTCCTTGATCGGTAAATACTGTGATATTTCATTAGGTTCCGTGAAGAGGGAGGGTGAAACGTGCTGGAAATACAGAAATCGTGTTAGTACAGACTCACTGACCACACTGGTACTTTTAAGAAATGCTTTGGTTCAAGTACTCACAAAGCACACCAATTTTATTTTATTCTTTTAAACAATTTGTTTGGGGGCCGGGGGGTGGTGGGGGAGAGGGAGAGTCTGAAGCGGGCTCCATGCCAAGCACAGAGGCTGACACAGGGCTCGACCTCTCAATCCGAGATCAAGACCCGAGCCGAAAGCAGAGGCTTTAACCCACTGAGCCACCCAGGCACCCCTAAGCATCTGATTCCTGATCTCAGCTCAGGTCTTGATCTCAAGGTCATGAGTTCAAACCCCGTCCTGGGCTCCATGTTTCGTGTGGAGCCTACTTAAAAAGGTTTTTTTTTTTACTGCATCTTAATCTCATCCCCTTTACTCATGTTTTTGACCTTGAAAGCACCAGCCTTTAGACAGAGCCAGGATGTGGCCTACGACGGACTCTAAGTGACTTTTCCTACCCACGTATACTCTACACCCATACAGAAATAAGCACAAGTGGTATCAATCTCTCTAAATCACAGCGGTATTTGCAAAAAGGTATGACTTTTGAAGCAACCTATTACAGAATCCTACAGATTTGCAGAAACCCTTTACAAGTCCCAGGAGAGCAAAAAATAAAGAAAATTAGGCCAAAACAAGGTATGGCACAAAATTATCACATTTTAAGGAGAAAAAAAGAGACTGGGTAGAAAAAAATTAGAGGGTGACAAGGTGCTAAGTGGAAAGAAGATGGCACCAGTGCCACTCGCAGACCCACCAACAAACAGCGGTGTGACCTACGGTAAGTCACAGCTCTGGCTCTGTTTTTCCAGAATAAAAAGTGGCAAGTAGACTAGAAGAAGGCTCTGGTACGTACAAAAGCTCTGACTGGTTTTGTACCTGAGGTAAGCTCAGGAACTTATGCTCCAGTAGGATTTATCTTTAAGAGGCTTATTAGGTGAATTGATAGATTTAGGGATCCAGATTTGGGTGGAAACATGCAAAATGAACATTAAAAGTCAACTTCTAAAAACTGGATTAAAATACTGTACCATTAAATTAGCAATTTTGCTCTCTCGTGATGTATATTCTCGTAACATGTAGGTCTTGTCCGCCTATGTTGAAAAAATAAGAAAAGGTTGCCGTAAATCTATTTCTATTGTTACAAAATCCTTTCTCTCAAACAGCACTGCCTAGGACAACAGAACTGCTTACAAAGTAGCAGGAAGTCTGACAAGAATTCTCATGCTGCCAGGAGACAATTAATTTTCACCAAGAATTCTTAATTACTAATACCAATCTCTATAAATCACAGTGATATCATATGTAAACAGATTTAAGAATTACCATGTAAGAGAAATACAAGCAGACGTTTAACTTTAAAAACAACACATGTATTTGCAAATAATATGTGCCAGAGATTTTAATATTCATGTTTGAAACTACATCTTTTCCTTAAGCTTTATCATCACCTATCTACATAACCTGGAGACTCTCACGTGTAAAGAAAAAAAGCTTAAATTTTATTCTCTCCCATTTCTGCAAAATTCTTGAAATTGCTTATTTAATAAATCACATTTTTAGACTTCGACTTTTCCCATTTCCAACTTTTTAAAGTTAGGTTTTCCTATTTTAGGTTTTAGAAAAAAATTTATTATAATTTGTTTTTCGGTGAAACATTATTCAATAAAAGAAAATTCACACAAGATTAAACTCCCTTAAAGTTTTAATCTTTCCTATTAATAAATGTAAATTTTAATCTTTAATCAATAAAAAAGATTACTGCTCACTAAAATCAGATAATACAGAAGTAGAGAGCAACCACAGCTTCTACAGATAATACTATCTTTTAACATTCAGAAATCTCTACACAACTTATATATGTTCACTTGCTTTTTAAAATACAAATCTGAGATGCGTATCTTTACACATCAATTAAATGCCAACTCTCTGCCACTCATTTTTAGTGGCAGTCCACTTTCAACCTATGGATGTAAATTAAATAGTTTAAGTCGCGCCCATGCGGTGAACAGCAAGCTCCCGCCTCTCCTTTCGCTACCACCAACAGCAGCACTGCCACAAACGTCCATATACACTGCGTATATATTAAAATTATAAACACACATTATACACACACACACACTTCTGAGGCAGAAAAATACAGCCTATCTTTAGTACTTTGCCACCACTTTTAAAAAAGAAAAAAACCATAGTTTTTTGAGGGAAGAAACCCTACCCCCCGCCCCCGAGCGCGGGACTTGGGCACCAACCCCGTCTTACTGGGTTTAAATTCCACTTCTGCCACCTATTCACCGTAGAACCTGGGCAAGTGACCACCTGACGTCTTGGCTGTCGCTGCCTCAGCTACGAACAGAGACGATGACCGCTCTTCTTCCACAGGGTGCTGCTGGTGACAGTCACCACCACTGCCCTACTGACTCGGGCGCTCCCTTCTCTAATTCTCTACACCATCACAAACCAGAGGCTACAGACCCACTGCGAAAGGACAGGCTGCTATAAGTTATCAGAGGAACTTCCATGACTCAATTTTTTAGACACTTTTTGGAAAAGCCTGTACGTCGGCAGTTCCTTCAGAGGGAGTACTGAGCTTTCAAACTTCAGCGTGACGATCACAATGATTATGTAATACCAACGCCAGGAGGCCATGTGATTGGTATTTTTAATAAAGACATTATATAAGCGCTAATACGATGAACAAAGGTAAGAGTTAAGGGACAGTTCTCTTAAACACAGATTAAGTACGTGTGAGGTTTTTTCAGAAGCATCAGACATGCCCTACTGGGGAGTGTCCTTTAGAAAACATTTTTAGCTACTAGAACTTTCAGACAAGATGTGCTGTTTCGTTTCCTGTGCCATCAACAGTGCATGTAGAACACCCTATCTTAAAGGTCAGAAGGACTGTCATAAAATATAAAGCAGTGTTTCACTTCAAATTCCCAACCAGACAATGTAACAACAGGAACAAGCCCAACATCAACCAGTATATTCATGAAATAAGAACACATACCTCATGGTAAAGTCTTGTGTCATTCATTCTGATAAGCACCCCATCAATTCTCAGGAAAAATCGCAATAGCAGGAAAAAGCTAGAAGGCATCACTCTCTGAAAAAAATAGAAATATTTTAATGAAAATTAAATATATTATTACTTTGCTAAAAGAAAATAAATTTTTTTGAAAATGAAAATTCTAAAGGCATCAGAGAAGACTGAATTAGCAATATACAGAAATCTCTAAACTAGACGTTCTTTGTCATAGTTTCAACTAAGGCTCAATATATTAGAATATAAACATCTTGGCTTCAGTTTCCTACAATAAAAAATATTTTTTGGTCAAAAGATATTGAGGTTAAAGATTTAAAAAATACGTAAGTATTATGAAAATTACAATGGCTGATTTAAGGACACCTGGGTGGCACAGTGGGTCAAAGCCTCTGCCTTCAGCTCAGGTCATGATCTCAGGGTCCTGGGATGGAGCCCCGCATCGGGCTCTCTGCTCAGCGGGGAGCCTGCTTCCTCCTCTCTCTCTCTCTGCCTCTCTGCCTACTTGTGATCTCTCTCTCTGTCAAATAAATAAATAAAATCTTAAAAACAAACAAACAAACAATGGTCGCTTTAAAAATTGATAGTACTTACAGTAAATGTCAACTCCAGTAATACCAAAATTAAAGAATAACCTATTTCTTTGTTGTTACCTGTGTCTTATTCACTTTACAGTAATAAAGAGCCCTTAAATAGAATGGTCTAATTCAGTGCAACCAATTAAGTACTATCTCATACAGCCAAAGACTGATTTATCAGACCATTATAACATGTTCTTAACAACTTTAATCTGCGTCATATCTACACATTTCTGTTTTCCAAGTGTAAACCACTGAAAGAAAGCCAGAAAGTCAGTGATAGTCGAGTGAGGTTGGTCCTAGTGGTAGGGAAGGAGGGGCTGAATAGTGTGTGGGGCCTTTAGATCTTTAAAAAGAATATTTTGGGGCACCTGGGTGGCTCTGTCGGTTAAGCGTCCAACTCTTGATCTTGGCTCAGGTCATGATCTCAGGGCTGAGAGATCAAGCCCCGCGTCAGGTTCCACACTGGGCATGGAGCCTGCTTAAGATTCTCTCTCTCCATCCCGCCTCCGCCCCTCCCCAACATCTCTCTCCCTCTTTAAAAAAAAAAAAAAGAAGAAGTAGAAGAAAAAGAGTATGTTTGGGGGAACCAGGGTGGCTTCATCAGTAGAGTGTGCAATTCTTGATTTCAGGGTCATGAGCTCAAACCCCATGCTGGGGGTAGAGATTACTTAAAAAAAAAAAGACCATTTCTTTTTCAAAAAGTGCTTGACCATTTACTAAATAAAACTTATCTACTAAAGTCCAGTTCTTCTTATAGTAGGTCTTGGATTTATATAAATAAAAAGACACAATCCCAGGGGCACCAGGATGCTCAATCATTAAGCGTCTGCCTTGGGCTCAGGTCATGATTCCTGGGTCTGGGAATAGAGCCCTGCATCAGGCTCCCTGCTCCTCGGGGAGCCTGCTTCTCCCTCTCAGCTCCCCTGTGCTTGTGTTCCCTCTCTCGTCATCTCTCTCTGTCACACAGATAAATAAAATCTTTAAAAAAAAAAAAGAAAAGAAAAGACAGAATCCTAACAGTCAGGATGTTTATCAAAGAGGGAAACAGAGAAGCACGAGGTGGGGGGTGGCCAGGCTCAGAAGCACTCAGAGAGAGAAGTGCCTACGTCTGCTGGAGAGAGTCAGAGAAGGCCGCGGGAAGCTGACCATGGGAAGGAGAGTTTCCAACAGAGGTGAGAGCACGTGTAAGAAGTTCAGAGGCATGCACCAGCACGGTATCTTCAGGGCGCTGCCCGTAACTCCGCACGAGCACAGAGCAGCGTGAACAGGAGTGAAGATGTAACAGGACAGCCCGTTACTAACAGTGGCTTTACTGCCTAGACAGTCACCAGCCACAGGCCAAGCTCTCCTTTCTTAGGACACCCCCCTTTTTTAAAAAGATTTATTTATTTGGGCAGGGAGGAGGGATAATCTCAAGCAGACTCCCCACTGAGTGCAGAGTTCGATTCGGGGCTCATCGCAGGACCCTGAGATCATGACCTGAGCTACAACCCTGAGTCGGACACTTAACCTGCTGAGCCACCCAGGTGCCCCTGCCTTAGCACCTCTACACACCCTGTTGCCAGACGTGATGCTTACCTATCTCTGGATCTCAGGGTCAATGTCGCTTCTACAGAGAAGCTTTCCTACCATTCCAGAACCACAGGTTTCTCTGGGTATCTCCTCCCCACTCCCTTAGAGACCGACAGATTTTTAACTACCTCCGTTTACTTGCCTACAGCCCCCGCCCCTCCACGGGACCGCAGGCCCCATAGCAGTGAGAACAAACAGCGAGCAGTGCTGGGTTCACCTCCGTGTCCCTGCAGCCTAGACACGCAGCCGGCACGGGGCAGGCGCTCACCGCGAGAGAGGCTGGAGCTGCCTTTGCCAAGAAAACGCTCCCGGCTGAGCCGCATTTGGGTGGGATTATCTGCACCAGACCTCACAGCAAGACACAGAACGAAGAACTTGGAGCAAGACCTGACCTGTGCCATCTGGCTCCGTCACAACTGACTGGGAATCGCACTACCGCTCGACAGAGTGCTACGTGTAATTACTGGAAAGACTGATGGGCAACACTTTTTCAGATTTCCAAGTTAGTTGTTAACAGTCACACTGGCACAACACAGCGAGCGATCACTGCGGCATGGCAGAGGGGACCAGGAGTTAGAAGACCCTAGTTCTAGTCCCAAGGGCACAATTCAACCACATGTATTTGGAGGCAGCAGCTCTCTTGTAGGAGAAGCTGGGGAACTTCTGGGTGTTTTCCTCACAATGATGAGCAACCGCAGCCTCTGGCAGCTGAGGACCGGGGACGCTCGAGACTCCGCAGCACGCCAGTCATACACGACCAAGTCCGCCAGTCCTACACGACCAAGTCCGGTCCTGCAGCCAGGAAACCTCCGAATTATCTTAACTGGCATTCATATGGGTTAAAACAAAACAAAACAAAACAACAATTTATATTGATCTGACCTTAGAACCTAATTGCATTTTACATATAAATGCAAGATTCACTCAAGGAATGCACTGACCTTAATTGAGGGAAAGACTCCACCTCACTTCACTGGGAACATTACTTAAGGGCTGTTCACCATTTCTGAAAAACTACATCAGCAATGGCAGTCCTGTGTCGTCTGAGTCCCTTGCTGGTACCTGGCGCCTCCGCCAGCCGAGGCCTCTAGCTGTGGCGTTCAGTGAGTCAGTACTCGGACGGAGGTACAGGACTACTTCATGGTGTCTTTCAGTGCAGTCACATGATGCACTTACAGACCGAAATACATATTTTATTTTAAATCAATTTCCTCTTATTTCTTTTTTATTTTATAGTTAGGACATTATGTTGGCTTATTGGAAAGAAGGTGGGTTATATTATCTATGAATTACATTTCAGGAAAGTAAAAGGGTAGGGGTGCTTAATGTATTTGGTAAAACAAAACAAAACCAAAAAACTAATGGAGCAATGTGTGTAATTAGGTTGAGACCCACGAATTCAGAGCAAGTCACTAAACCACCCAAGGTCTCCTCCTTCATCTGTAAACATGTGGATGTAAAGAAACAATCCCTTGGGCCTGTCCCTGTGAAATATGGCATTGCAGCAGGACCGCATTTCAACAAAAGCTATGTCCACGTTGGCACTGTCCCTGTCCCTTGAGAGGAAAGATGGGTCCCTACCTGGTGTACTTGCACCTCTGAGTAAAACACGAAGCAGAAGGCAGACAACATCCACTCCTGAGGACTCAGAATGGAAGTAACCATTGGCTGTAGAAACCATTACAGACCGTAGGGCGTATTTGGGAGACAGGGAGTTTACTTCCTTTGAAAGCTAAAAACTTCCACATTAGCATGAAAATAGCTTTCCTTTTCATCTTTGACAGACAAGTCACATCAGCTATAAATCCTACAAAGCACAGTATATTAGAAGACAAAATCCTAACCTAAAAACAAGCTTTGCTCTAAGAACCTGATTTAGAAAACCAATCAGGGATGCCTGGGTGGCTTAGTCACCATCCCAGGGTCCTTGCTCAGTGAGGAGCCTGCTTCTCCCTCTCCCTCTGCAGCTCCCCCTGCTTGTGCTCTCTGACAAATAAATAAAATCTTTAAAAAAAATTAATTTGTGAAACATCCTGTAGATATAGGTAATGCCACAAACACAAAATTATCAAAACTCCGAAAAACTCCCTAAAGCAAATCCAGAAATCCCAGAGCTCTGAATCTACTCTTTCTCCCTGGGGATCTGGGCACAGGAAATTTTCTTTTTTAATTAAAACTGTCTAGATTTAGAATTAAAAATTAAGATGGTTAAAAACATTTCAAAACCTGAAACAAATAAATTAAAAGCAACCTAAAAGGCTCTATCTAACAATCTCCAGAATGTAAAGAAGTTACTTTGTTTATATAAGCAGCTTCCACATTTCGGTATCATTTCTTTAAGAGTGTTTTGTAATTATAAAGGAAACCAAAAAACCAAACATTCATAAGCAACTAGATTTACAATTCTAAAACAGTAACTTTTTAGCGGTTTTAAGGTTAAAACACCAAATAAAGGCAATGAACATTACTACCCTTACCCCAGATGATTCCAAGAGTGTTTGGAAAGTGAAAGATCATCTATACAGCTGTCCCCTGAACAACACAGGTCTGACCTGTGCAAGTCCACATACGCCGATTTCTTCTGATCAGTTTTCCCTTCTCTATTTTCTCTTCGCTACGATGTTCTTGGTAACAATTTCTTTTCTCTAGCTTACTATATGGTAAGAGAATAGTACATATCACATGCAAAATAAGCAAAACCGGCTGTTCATATTATCGGTAAGACTTCTGGTGAACAACAGGCCACTGGCGGTTAAGTTTTGGGGGAGTGAAAAGTTGTCCAAAGTTTTTCAACTTTTTTTTTAAAAGATTTTATTTATTTGAGAGAGAGTGTGTGCATACACAAGTAGGGGAGTGGCAGTGGGAGAGCAGGGAGCCTGCCCTGGGGCTCCACCCCAGGACCCCAGGATCATGACCTGAGCCAAAGGCAGCCGCTTAACCAACGGAGCCGCCCACGTGCCCTAAGGATTTTCAGCTTCTAAGGGAGGGTCACTGGTACCCCTAATTCCTACCCTGTTCAAGGGTCACCTGTTTATTTCATAGCTCCAATCAAACTTCTAGCCATGGGGAAAGATATAAGGCAGCCCTTAAAATTTTATACTTATTTTTGAAGGTCCTCAGAGAGCTCTGTTAAACTAAAAATAATCTGAGATGGTTCATATTTTATCTGAAAGCAAGTGGGAAAAATGCAAAGTCAGAAAACGCTCTAAGTAAAAAGGCCAATGAAGTGGCCTCAAGTGAGCTTGCGTGGGAAGCACCCTGCACAGGCTCCGGAGATGGTCCTGCTGCTTCATCCTCAGGCAAGGGCGGGCGGCGTGACAGCCTGAAGCTACTGGCAGCTGTCACAAAACCAGCTCGCAAATACCTCACTGTCACGGTGGTCCACCACCAGCTCCCTCCCTGGTCTGGCTGGAGAAATTTATACACCTACAACTCAGATCTGGACCATGTGACCCATTCCCTCCATGGCCACGTGTCTACCCAACTTTCCAGTCCACACACGTACCACAAGTACACTATGGACAGTCAGGCAAGAAACAGTCTTTGTCCCCTGTGCTAAGAGGTAATTAAACCTCTCATCTGCCTAGGTAATTCTGATAAAACTCCAGGTTTGGGCATCACCGGACTTGAGGGAGGCTCACCTCCACCACATCCCCCTGTCCTCCTGTCACCGCAGTAGCAGCATCTCTCCTGCCGAAGGCTCCCCTTCCTCTCCTGAGCAAAGGCAGAGTCAGACTGACCCACTGTGTGACTGCAAGCTTCTTAGTATTTCTGACCCTCCATTTCTGCTCACTGTGTAGAATCTTCCCAAAGATAAGGAGACAATACAGACACGTATCTAACACAGTGTCTGTGAAATAATAGAAAATACGTATCTTGATCTCTGTTTCTGGTTCCTGACAGAGTGCTTCAGAAACCCTTGTAAACTCCTAAGTGATAAGAGCACTTAGGAACATCTTTTGTTCTAATGAAGCAAACCTCGGTGAGCACCCAGGTCGGGGATGATCCCCAGAAGACCAGGCCATGATTAGAAGATGGATTTTCAGTTCCAACTCCCATTTTCCAGAGAAAAGAGTGCATCTAGAAATGGAGTTCATAACTGACCACGCCCATGTGAGAAGCCTTCCTAAGATCCTAACATACTCCCCATATTTAAAGAAACAAAAAGCACCCACACTTTTGTCAACCTCATGTCCTCTCGTCGGCACATCTCTGTTTCTTCTCATCCAGGAAGCTTTCTGGAAGTCGGGTCTACGCCTTGTCTCCACCTCCGCGTCCTTCACTTACCCCCGCTCCGTGTAACTGAACACTGCGCTTGCCAAGGTGACTAACAGTATCTTACTTGCTAAAAGCTATAACCAGTGTTTCTAGTCTAGGGGACGCCAACGCAGTCCAGGATCTCCTTACAGCCCGATGCTAGCTCTCACGTCTTCCTCAGCTCCTCATGTACCACGTTCCTGGTTTCTCACCTATGCTTGTGTTTACCAGGCTGATCTTTGCTTCTACAGAAGGAACTTCATTTGGGGGCGCCGGGGGGCTCACTGGTTGGGCATTGGATTCTTGATTTCCACTAAGGTCATGATCTCTGGGGTGTGCGACGGAGCGCTGCGTGGAGCCCTGCCTCTGGCCCCTCATTCGCTAGAGTCTGCTGCTGCTTCTCCCTCTGCTCCCCGCGCCCCGCTTGTGTGCACTCTCTCTCAAATAAATAAATAAAATTAAAAAAAATTCAATTACACGAGATAAGTGGAGATAAGGAGCACCTGGGTGGTGAAGTCAGTTCATCGAGGGGCTCACTCTTGGCTTTAGCTCAGCAAGTGATCTCAGGGTGGTAAGATCAACCCTGTGTGGGGCTAGGAGAGCTCAGCACGGAGTCTTCTTGAGAGTCTGTCTCTCCCTCTGCCCTTCCCCTACCTGTGCCTGTGTTTTCTCTCAAATCTTTAAAAAAAAATAAAAACAGGGACACCTGGGTGGCTCAGTCAGTTAAGCTTCTGCCTTCGGCTCAGGTCATGATCCCAGGGTCCTGGGATCGAATCCCGCATCAGGCTCCTTGCTCAGCGGGGAGCCCCTTTGCCTGCCATTCTGCTTGTGTTCTGGTTCTCTCTTACTCTCTCTCAGCCAAATAAATACATAAAATCTTTAAAAATAATAAAAAATTAAAAAATAAAAGTAAGTTACATGAGGTAAAAAGAAAGAACATGTTAAGACGATGTTGCTCCTCAGCTTGAGACTTACTGTTTCCTCTGGTGCACACAGAACACATTTGTGCGCCTCCTCTCCAGCTCCTCCACTGACAAAAACACAGGCGTCCCCACACAGATAAATCAAGGTACTCGGATACTAACGCATACCCAGATAGGCAAACCCTAAGGAACCTTCCACATAGTCAGTGAGTTGTAGCAGGTGGGTGGGCAAGCAGACAGGTGCGTGACTGGATGAGCTGGAAAGTGAACGAACCTAAATGGTGAAAGCTGAACTGGAGGAGGGTTACAGGTGGACAAGGGAGTAAGGTGCTAATGGAACAATTATCTAATGGCAGAATAATGATATGTATTAGATGGCACAAAGAAAACCGTCCCTGGTTGCATGACCATAGCTAAACCAAACTTTTGGGCCTTGTCTATAAAACACAGAAGCTAGACTAAGTGACTCTCTACACATTCATTACAATTCCAAAATTCTGTGATAGTAGAGAAAACTTGACTCTGAAAGTCAAGTTTTGATTTATTGTTTTCATTCCTTGTCATGTCCCTCACAATACCCACAACCATTATGTTCCCGCACAATTTCGGAAGCTGGGGCCCCGTGTTTGACAGACCTCGTAAGTGCTATAACTGAGGGTTTATTTTTTTTTTTTTTATGGAACGCTTCACGAATTTGCGTGTCATCCTTGCGCAGGGGCCATGCTAATCTTCTCTGTATCGTTCCAATTTTAGTATATGTGCTGCCGAAGCGAGCACATAACTGAGAGTTTAAAAGAAAGGACTTATAGGGGGTCTGGCAGAGGAATATTTAACTCTGCCCGGGGCAGCTGTTTTGTGCCATACAGAGGAGACGACACTTTAGCTGGGTCTCACGGGATAAGGCATGTTTCAGTTGAAAATTTTCTATAAAGTGTTAGAAACCCATTTATGACCAACAGTAAACGCGTATGAGCAACTGCTAGTGAGCATGTATTATTCTTTTTAAACGTGTCCCACCAATATATTATAAGTGGAAGTAGCTTGTTCGCCAGACAGAAAAGAACACAAAAGGAGTAAGGAGTTCACATGTGTCATTTTTGTTTTCCTTTTCTGTGCTTGAGATGGAGGTACAGTCTGTAGATCCTTTCCAGTAGCATTTTTAATTCAAAAGTAAAAATTAAGCCATAATTTTCATTCAAATCAAACAGTAAGCAAACAAACTAGAGTAGCCAGGCACCTCTTTTAAAAGAAAATGTTCGGCTAAACTAAAGTTTAGGAATATACTAAGATATTGTGAATTTATAATGGATATGAAGATGTACTCTAGACCCAAGTGATACTTGACGCGATACCATGTTACGACCGTGAGTCTTCTACGTGAGTCTTGTGTTTCTGACCAACGGTTGGAACGGAAGAAGGACGTTCATCTTAAACAAAAACCACGGTACTCACAATTTTCACACTGAGGCTTGAAACTCCATGATCATGAAGTTCATCCTCAAACAAGAGAACTTCTTCAAAAAATTTAATCTGTTCTCTGGCTTTCAGTTTCTCTGTATCTATATGATCTGTTGTAGGTACAACCTGAAAGAACAAATTCAAGAAGGAACACATAAAAATTTAAAGAATTAGAGCCACAGGAAAACTGTTCTCCTATCAGCCTTGTCTTCATAGCCAGAGCACACAGTTCTAGTTTTGGGTGTCGTCAGTAGACATGAAAGATAAGAATGTTCCTTGTCCTTGAAAAACTTAAGATACTACAGGTAGCTGATACTACAACTTCAGAAAACAAGGGAGTCAAAATTCATCATCTTTCATAAAAGTCTAATTCAAATCAAGTGTTCTGTTATGATTATCGGAAAACTAATCATCTGAAAATTAGTGTGAACTACTATCATAGACGTCCAAAGCAGTTTTGTGCTGTGAAAGTCCACCTTTCATACACTGGTTTGGAGATTTAAAAATCCCCATTATATATTTTAGGTTCCCAGCCTAGCTTCCCCAAACCTACAAACAAAATAGTGTTTTAAATAATGAAGTAGTGGGGGTGCCTGGGTGGCTCAGTGGGTTAAGCCTCTGCCTTTCGCTCAGGTCATGATCCCAGGGTCCTTGGATCGAGCCCCGCATCAGGCTCTCTGCTCAGTGGGGAGCCTGCTTCCTCCTCTCTCTCTCTGCCTGCTCTCTGCCTACTTGTGATCTCTGTCTGTCAAATACATAAATATATAATCTTAAATAATGATGTAAATAAGAACTTTCACAGATAATGAGGGGAAAACTCTTAGCATTCCGAAGAGGTTTTGGAGGACACTGGCCATTCCTTCGCAGTATTATTTTGTAGCTCGCAGACACACATTCACAGCCCAACAAGAGAATCAACAATGTTAACACGGCAAGACTTAGCAGCAGCTCAACTAAGTCTAAGTGTCTCCTACAGCTACAGGGTGGGATCTGAGACACCATTCTTTACCGCACCCAGTGCCACTAGATGTTCAGCTTTCCTATCCCTTGACAGCGCAGTACCATAAACACGACAACGCTCGTCAAACCGCAGCTGCTCAGTAAGTGCCTGATTCCTTCACTTTCCTCAGCAGCCGTGACGGGGTAATTCGACTCACGGGTAGAATCGGGAAGTGGAGAGCAGTCTGGGAACTGGCCCGGGATCAGGACATGACGAGGATGCAGGAGACTGCAGGGATGTGGGCAGGGGAACAGTGTGAAGGAGTTCTATGTGACGTGGGGGAAGGTTATGGCGACAAGCGGTAGCAGTGTGCACTGGAGCCTGAGAGGTGAAAGCGTGTCCGCATGTCCTCCATGGTCACTCCGAGAGCACACTCCCGCCCTCCGCAGTCTTCTCCAAACTGCGCCCGCAGCAGGCCTGAGGCCACACAGGCGCAAACGGGGAGTGGGAAGGGGGCGGAGGGGTGACGGGGCAGCGCCTAACCAGCTCCGTGTCACCTGCACGTTTGTTTCCCATTTAAGACAGAAGTTGGTGCTTCTAGGACTGCCTAGGAGCATAAAACTTCAGTCGGTATAAACACAACTTCTAAATTCCTCACTTTTTATTTAGCTTTAGTTTGAAGGTACACATTTGTAAGATCCTCCTTATAAAAACATCTGATTTCCAAAAAGTTAATCAGTCATTATATCAATTTCCTATCAGTAAATGACTACTTCACTGTTTCATATATACCTTCACAAGGGACCGATCAAAATGAATCTATCAGTTTTGCCATTTACTTGTGCTTATAAAATATCTGAAAGAAAATAATGGACAAAACATTAAGGAATATACTAGGATATATTCATATATGGGGATATTCATTATACTGAATTTATCTATACTATCTTTTTCATTTGCCAGGAAAAATATGTTTAAAATATATTTTCTCTTTCTCTGTTCTCTTCCTCAACTCTACTTACGTCCTCCCTAAACTCAGGTGTCTGAAAAGAAAGGGGGAAAAAAAACCCAAAACCAACAGATCGGTTGAAAACAGATCAAACACTTCTAACTTCTAGTATTATCAGAATAAGGAACTCAGACAAATCCTCTTGCTGAAGACAACTTAAAAGCTGGATGAAAAAACAAAAACTTAAAAACATCAAATGGTCGAGACGCTGAAGAACTACTGGACTGAGACCTGAGAGAGGACGGGAGCCCAGACAAGGCCAGCAAGGCAGCAGTCGGCTGGTTGGGGCCTGACGGCCTCTGGAATGGCCCGTCCGGGGGAGAGGCTGGGCTCTGCCAGTTGTTGGCTCCATCACAGCTCAGCACTCACCGTGCAGAACACCCTGTGCCCTCCCTAGTTGGGGATGGTGCGCTAATGCTGCACGAGTTTCACAGCTTCTTAGATCATACGGGCCTGGAAACCGCAAACACTGGCCCCAAAACAGAGGTTAGCAAACTAAAGACCCCTAGGCCAGCTGTGGCCAAATGTCACCCCATCACCTATTTTTTCCATGAATTGTGAGCTAAGAATCATTTTTACATTTTTTAAATCATTGGAAAAAGCAGTTCAGTTAAAAAAAAAAGAAACTCAAATTCATTATATGAACATATATATGAATTCATATGATTTCACTAGATGAAACCCAAATTTCCACGCCCCTAAGTAAAATCTTCCTGCAGCAAAGCCATGACCATTCACTCACTCACTCTCTGGCTGTTTCAACGACAACAGCACAGCCGAGCAGCTGCAACATGAAGGCTACAACCCCCGAAGCCTAAAACCAGCTCCACAGAATGTCTGTAGAACTAAGTCCTTGACCACCAATACCCTCAGTGCCTCTCAGAAACAACAAAAGTCCTCTCTGGAGAAAACCATCATCACCCTGCGATTTCGACAAAAATACGGAGACATTTAGGAGCCTAGACCCCATGAGCCAGAACCAACAGAAATAATAAGACAGTAAAAGACCCTAGGGAGGGGCGCCTGGGTGGCTCAGGGGGTTAAAACCTCTGCCTTCGGCTCAGGTCATGATCCCAGGGTCCTGGGATCAAGCCCCGAATTGGGCCCTCTGCTCAGCGGGGAGCCTGCTTCCCCACCCCCCACCCGCCGCCGCCCCGCCTCTCTGCCTACTTGTGATCTCTGTCAAATAAAATCTTAAAAAAAAAGAAAAGAAAAGAACATGAGGCCGCAGCTGTAGAATAACAACGCACACTATTTTTGAAGGAACTGAACGTTAAGGTCGAAAATTTCAAATTATACTAGAAAATATTTTTACAAAAGAATTATGATCAGGGCGCCTGGGTGGCTCAGTGGGTTAAGCCGCTGCCTTCGGCTCAGGTCATGATCTCAGGGTCCTGGGATCGAGTCCCGCATCGGGCTCTCTGCTCAGCAGGAGCCTGCTTCCTCCTCTCTCTCTCTCTGCCTGCCTCTCTGCCTACTTGTGATCTCTCTCTGTAAAATAAATAAATAAAATCTTTTAAAAAAAAAAAAAAAAAAAAAAAAAAAAGAATTATGATCAGGAGGGATCCTGCTGAGGGTGCTCGCAACATCTTTCTTTTCCTATATTTCACAATTCATTAAACTGTACCTCCATATTTTTGGAGTTATTTCACAATTTTTAAAGGGCTTAAAAAACATATGGAACACTACAAACATTCTTAACACCTTTCAAGAAAAGTGAGTCTTATTCACGTCTTTCAAGTAAGATCTCCCTCACATCAAATGGAGGTTTATGAGAAGGAAAATACTTGACTTATAAATTGTTTTAAATTTATCATATAAAGTTAATTAATGGTAAATGTTAAGAACCCTATGCTAAATTTCCTTTTTAAAAATTACTGAAAACAGTGCATGTGTGTATATACATACTAGATACATATTTATCTTGGGCACCTGGGTGGCTCAGCGGGTTAAGCCTCTGCCTTTGGCTCAGGTCATGATCCCAGGGTCCTGGGATCAAGCCCCGAATTGGGCCCTCTGCTCAGCAGGGAGCCTGCTTCCCCCCCCCCTCTGCCTACTTGTGATCTCTCTCTGTGTCAAATAAATAAATAAGTAAAATCTTTAAAAAAAAAAAAAGATACATATTTATCTTTATATATAAATATATATAAGAAAAAATTTTTTCTTTTTGTTTCTATAGTACATACCATTAGGAACATATTGTGAAATTGCTGTTATACAGTGACTTTTTTTAAAATGAAGATATAACTTCCATACTATAAAATTCAATCTTTGAAAGTGTACAATTCAGTGGTTTTTAGTTTTCTCACAAGACTGTGCAGTCCTCACCGCTATCTGACTCCAGAACATTGCATCATCCCCCAGAAAATCCCCATACCTCTTAGCAGTAACTCTTCATTCTCCATTCCATACCCCGGAAACCACCACGCTAACTTCTGTTTTTCTAGATTCATCTCTTTGCAAATCATTCTGGAGCACCCATGGGTGTTCTGTGTCTGGCGCCCTTCACTCAGCCTGCTTCCGAGGCTCACCCCTGCTGCAGCACGCGACCAGCACTTTGTTCCTTGTTCAAGGCCAAATAACACAGCACTGTCTAGACACACCAGTTCTGCGTATCCACTGAGGATTATTTAGGTGTTTTCCACATTTTAGCTATTCTGAATAACTCTGCCGTGAACAGCTGTGGACAGGTTTTTGCATGGGTACAGGCTTTCCAATTCCCTCGAGTGTCTACCGAGGGAGTAGAATTCCTGTGTTATATGGTAACTCTATGTTTAACATTTTCTTTTAATTGCAGCCAAAAGTAACATATAACATGAAATCTACCAACTTAGCCATTTTTAAGCATACAATTCAGTAGTGTTAACTGTATTCACACTATTGTCAACGAGATCTCTAGAATTTCTTCACCTTGCAAACTGGCCTACTAGAATTGTTAACCCACGTCCCTGTGATAAACAACTCTATCAGCTGGGGTACAGTATGTGCAGCTCCTTCTGCCTTTAGACGTAACAAAATCCATTCATTTCCGACATTTAAGTCTGTACATTTCTCCCTAAAAATGTACTTTGGAAAGCCCGAGATACTGAAGATGATCTATAAATGGCCACTCAGCACGAGAAGATGTTCAACGTCACCAATCGTTAGAGAAATGCAAACTAAACCCCTCCGACATCGCTGACGGGATATGAAGTGGGGCGGCCACTGTAGAAAACAGTGTGGAAGTTCTTCAAAAGATTAAAAACAGAACTGCTGTGCCACCTAGCAATTCCACTTCTGGGTGTACATCCAAAACGCGCAGAGCAGAATCTCAAAGAGGTGTCTGCACACCTCTGTTCGTAACAGCACTATTCGCAACAGCCAAGGACAAGCAACCTCCACGCTCACTGACAAATGAGCGGGGAAGCAAAGCACGGCCTCCATCTGCAGAAATACTCCTCCGCCTTAAAAAGGACAGAAAGGCTGACACGCGCTACGCTGATGAACCTCAGGACGCTATGCTAAGTGAAATAAGCCAGTCACAAAAAGACAAATATTGTCAGATTCCACTTATCTGAAGTATCTAGAGAGTTTGTCAAACTCAGAGAAGCAGAAAACAGAATGGCGGTTGCCAGGGACTAGGGGAGGAGGAAATGAGCTACTGTTTAACAGAGTTTCAGTTTTTCAAGATGAAAAAGTTTTGAAAATTGGCTGCACGACAACATGAATAAATTTAAATTACCATACAGAGAAATTGCTAAGATGATAAACTTGGTTATGTTTTTTACCACGATGAAAAAAAAAAGAAAGAGAAAGAAAAGCTCAAAATATCAAATCACACTGAATAAGCTGACAAATGTTCTAACAAGCTTTAAAAAAGAATGGTTTTTTAGGGGTGTCTGGGTGGCTCAGTCTGTGAAGCACCGGACTCTCGGTTTCTGCTCAGGCCATGATCTCAGGGTCGAGCGCCAGGCTCCAGACTCAGTGAGGAGTCCGCTTAAGGATTCTCTCTCTCCCTCCTCCGGCTCACACTCTCTCTACCTCTCACTCTTTCTCAAACAAATGAATACATCTTTTAAAAAATACTCTCTTAAATGCAGGGACATTATACACGTTTTATTCCTAAACGGCAACACAGCTACAAGAGGCAGTCTTCCACTTCCACTCCCCTGCCGAGTCCCCTGATTTATTCAACAAGAATGAAGAAAATGACCACATGTTGCCAGGTACACACGAGGCCTCTGACCTCGTAACATCTTACACCGTAATCTCAGAGGTGTTCTGAGGGTGACCCGGCTAACAATCAGCAAGGGCGGATCTGCGACCAGCACAACTCTACGGCTGGCTCTCGTCTCTTGCACTATGCTACAACTCAAAAAATAATCTGTAAAACAGCCCCAAAAGAGTGAGAAAACACTATGTGCATGCACACACACACACACACACACACACACACACACACCAGCAGCCTCCAGCAATTAAACGGCAAGAATATAAGGGCAAAAGGAAAGGCTTCATTCTAACACCGCGTTCTCTGACATTCTTACCATTTACATAGATTATATATTCCTCCATATATATAGGAAGGCATATACTTCCTATACACACGAGGGTTTTTGTTTTCAGAAAGGGTGGAAGAATTGAAATTTAAAATCCCAAGTAATATTATAGGGCAAAAAATTCTTAAGAAAGTCAAATGTAAAAAATAATCCAATGGTGTGATCTTCCATATACAACAAACATGCTTAACAATAAGCTACAGCTTCGGTGTTAACAATTAGCTACAGCTTCGGTATTATGTTATTAAGAGACACATACTTCAAGAGACACGTACTTCAAGAGCTTAAACCCACTTCTTCACCCACAAAATGAGGATAAGAGTGCCGATGATACAAGATTATTCTGAGGATTAAGCAACAAAGTTCTAACAATGTTGCCTTAAAATTGGTTATTCAATTTTTTAAAGCAATAAAGAAACGTATTCATCAACTTGTAAGGCATCATTCCTGCAAAGAGTTAAAATGAGTTCCCATTTCCTCACTCGTGGCAATGAAATATCAAATGAACTTTGTTCTTTACAAAGGTTTTCACTCAGGAGAAGAAACGAGAACTTTAATCTATGAAGTATCAAGGAACTGAGACAACCTTGCTGCCCACTAGACTATACAGGAGGGATCTCTGTCTGTTTTCGGCATCCACAGCTCCCAGAATTAGCTTAGAGGAAGAGCTCAGGAAAGAATGAGTGAGTGAGTGAGTGAATGCACAAATGTCCTCTCAAAAAATGCATATTTGTCTTGGAAGCAGCAGAGTTAAAGAGTTAAAGCTTGGATTACAGGAGTGTAGGAAGCGGAGAGAGCGGAGTGCCCGCTAGGAACTTCTGTCTTCCCAAGACTCCAAAAACTTCTGCAGAGACAAGGTGCCCATACACAGCTCTGGCTCCTTAACACTCCTGCCTAAGCGCCAACATACGATTTGGTCTCCAAATAATCACTTTATTTCCACTAAAGTAACTTTCTTCTCTGTAACTGAATGTGGTAGAGACTTGCAACCTAAGCCAAATTTTCTTCATTTCAAATTGCAGGATGTCAAACGCAGCTAAGTTCCCAACATGAGACCTACAGATTCTACTTCCCAGCGTAGGCACCCTGAAGTGACTCCGCATCTCTTCTCAAGCTGTTTACACGGCTGCATTATTAACATGGAGCTGGAGGGGCTCCTGAGCGCGTTCCCACAGATAAGCTCGTGTCAAAACTCTGCTATTGAGGCTATTGTCTCTGTTGACCCAGTTTACTAATAAAATTGAGACTCAGGGTAAGTACCTGCCTAGAGTCATAACCAGGCTCAGGGACAGTGCAGCAAGACGAACAGCTAAGCTGTCTGAGCACAAGTCCTATCTGTCCACCAGCCTGTTCAGCTGTAAAACCACAAGCTACTAACTAGCAGGTTTTGTCTACATCATCCAATTCAATACACCAAGGGCAGACATGCATTTTTTTTTTTAAGATTTTATCTATTTTGACAAATAGAGATCACAAGTAGGCAGAGAGGCAGGAAGAGACAGGGGGAAGCAGGGCCTGATCCAGGACCCCGTGATCATGACCTGAACCAGGGGCAGAGGCTTTAACCCACTGAGCCACCCCCAGACACACATTTTAATTTGAGAGTGATAATGATAACATTAAGGCAGTTTGCCATTGCTACTAAACGTATTTTTGGAATAAAAATTTTTCCCCTATGGCCTTCTTCTTTTCTGTTTATAATCAGTAAGCAAAATCTCTTCACATTAGGTTCTGAAGCTTCCCTCGATAGAAAGTAAGTGGGATGAAAGCAGCAGCAAAAATAAGCCACAACTGGGGAGTTCTAATGCTGACACTGTCCAAGACAATGACTTGATCATAAAAGCAGAAAATAAGACTTACCTTTAACTTAAGTGACTCTCCAAGTAGTGTTCCCTTGTAGTCTGTGGTGTAGGTCCAATCGTAGGGTTTAAGAACGTCTTGGGAGTGCTCACCCTCCGTCCTCGGAATCAAAGGAAGAAGGATCAGATTCAATGACGCAGAATACAGACCATCTGTACTCACGTATCATACCAAATTACATTCTAAGAGTGATACAAACATTCTAATCAATACAAATGCTTGTCATAATTCACCAAAACAAGATCTTTCTTGCTTTTTCTGCATATTTATTGCTATTAAACTTGTCATATGCTGATAGAGTCTCTCCGATTAGTCTGCATGCTGCCTGAGGACATGGTTAAAGACCTGGACTTCTCTTTATCCTCCAGGTACCTGGTACAGAATTGGCACAAAGTAGATAACTGCTAATTTGATTATCACAGAAAATACATTTTTCTCTATTTCAATGCCCCCTACGTTTACAATGCAAATCACAAGTAACTATTTTTCTTCAAAAACAAGAACAATAAAGTACACAGTGTACTGACTCTTCACTAAAGGACACCCTAGGTTCAAAAATGTAACCTTACTAGCTCCGCTCCACTGTAATTCAACTGAACTCAGCAAGTATTCAAGATCTCCACTTTACGGGTGAGACAAATGAATCACAGAATGACCCAACTATCAAGTATGATAATAATACTTGCCTTTCACTCTAATAAAAGACACATGTCATGAAGGTTTCTTTCAACTCTTCTCTTTCATTTAACCCATACCCTTCCAGATTCTCACCTGCTCTCCTGCCACTCTTCAGCACAGGCTACTTTAAGCATTCCTTGATAGTTGTTTACACATCGTAATGCATCTGTAGCATTGAACTCAATCCCGAAGCCAGAGCCGTGCTGGATCCTCAGGACGTTGTCTCCAAACATCATTTCAGGGAGAGACGGCATGTGCAATTCATCAGCTAACCTATGCATAACCAAAAACCAGATAATAATTACAAAGTGGGCAACAGAGGCAAAAGTTTACATGTGCTCTGAGTGACGTTCTAAGGGATCACAAGGAAAGCAGAGGCCTTCAGTGCAAGTGTTCTACAACAGCAACTTTAGCAGATCAGAAGGCTTTCGTGTCAATTTTCTTTTCTAAGACTTCCGGATTTTTGAACAGCCACGCAGCTATTATAAAACTAAATAAAATAAAAATAATAAAAAATCCCTGCATGAAAAAATTAAACAATGGAAAAAAATACTGATTCTTATTAGAAACATTTATTTCATTCCTGGTTCACAAAGACCCACCCCTATCAAGAATAAATATGGGTCCAGATTCTACTATGACTGCCTAGGAGATGACCTAATGTACCATAGTCGCATGTTTCCATAAGGTTCATGTTTCTGGTAGACTTTTTGTTCTTATACAACAATTATATTAATTATAGTTATGAAGAGAAGATAGCACTTAAAGAGCCTGTTTCTTGTAGGTTGTAGGAAAACAACCTTTCCAATAAAATTCTCAACTTGTCACAAGTTTTAAAAGGTGGTAATGAAGAAGGCAAAAGCAGCAACACTGATGAGGGAAAGCGGCACTTGCTTACATGGCTTTCCGGAAGGACTGTGTCAATTTACATTCTATCCCCCGAGGCACCAATGAAGCAAAAAGTAACAAGAATTTAATCAAATTGATATCCTGACTCAAAATATCAGTTTTGGAAATCTATAATAAATAATCCCCAATGCAGAAACGAGGTATACAAATTAATACTCATAACCATCTTCTTTATAATAAAAAAGAAATACTCAGAAAATCCAATCATAAAGAAATAAATGGTTATGTATACTATAGTATATCCATGCAATGAAATATTATAGAATCATCAAAAATGTTTAAAGAGAAAATATAATAAAATAGGAAAAATGGTTATGATACAACAATAGGAAAAACTGGACACGTTTATTATATCTGTGTGTATGTATGTATGCACATCAGTGATCTAACATTTTAAGTTGCACACCTTTAGTATGATACCTAATAATGTTAATTTTTCATCACAAATTTAAGTAAAATTTATTCTTAGTTATTAGGAAACAAAAAATATTAAGTACTAGAGAAATTAACACTCCTTTGTTCATTGTAATGCTACTGACAATAGCTAAGATGTGGAAACAACCTAAGTGTCCATCCATACCACAGAGGGTGGATAAAGAAAACAGGGTTTATACATGCAACAGAATACAATGCAACCTAAAAAAAAAAAAAGGAAGGAAAGTCTGCAATATGGAACAACATGGATGAACCTTGCGGCCATTATGCTAAGGAAAAAAGCCAGTCACAGAAAGACAAATACTACATGATCCTACTTTTACGAGGCGTCTACAATAGTGAAATTTGGCAGTGTCTCGGTGACTTAGTCGGTTAAATGTCGGACTCCTGATTTTGGCTCAGGTCATGATCTCAGGGTTGTGAGATCAAGCACCAAGCCGGGTTCAACACTCAGCACAGAGTCTGCCTGAGATTCTCCCCCTGGCCCCAGCCTCTGCCCCTGAAATAGAGATGGACACGCTCCAGAGACCTGCTGTACGACGACACCGGACCTGCAGTTAACAGGAACGCACCGCACACATAAACATCTGTTAGGAGGGGAACTACAAAAGACCCTGAACAGCCAAAGCAATCTTGAGAAAAAAGACCAAAGCTAGAAGTAAAATGCTCCCTGATTTCAACTACAAAGCTATAGTAACCAACACAGGACAGTGTTGGCACCAAACATACACACTGATCAGTGAAACAGAATGGAGAGTCCAGAAATAAGCCCACACGTATGCAGCGCCTGAGCGGCTCAGTGGGTTAAGCTTCTGACTCTTGATTTCGGCTCCCGTCACTGTCTCAGCGTTGTTGAGACTTAGCCTGGCAGGAGGCTCTGCAATCAGAGCGGGGCCTGCTTGAGATTCTGCCTCTCTCCCCGCTTGCGTGTTCATTCGTAGGATCTTCCTCTCGCTCTCAAATAAGTAAATCTTTAAACCCACACCTACAAGGTTATTAATCTTCAACAAAGGAGGCAAAAACATAAAATTAGAAAAAACAGTCTCTTCAATAAGTGGTGCTGGGGAAAACTGGAAAATCAAAAAAATGAAACTGAAATGCAAAAAAAAAAAAAAAGGAAACAACCACTTTCTTACACTGTACACAAAAATAAATTCAAAATAGATTAAAGATGTACATGTAAGACCAGAAACTATAAAACTACCAGAAGAAACATGAGGCAATAAGCTCCCTGACATCCGTCCTGGCAATACATGGTGGCTCTGTCTTCTCAACCAAAGGCACAAAATCAAAAATAAATGGCACTATACAACACCGAAAGCTTTTGCCGATGAAGGAAACCAGCAACGGAATGAAAAGGCAATCTACTAAACAGGAGAAAATATCTGCAAGTGATACAACTGATAAGGGATTAATATCCAAAATACATAAAGAACCCACACAATCAATATACATGAGAAATGGGCAGAGCAGCTGAAAGACATGTCTCCAAAGACGACGCAGAGACACATGAAACCATGTTCAGCATCACCAATCATCAGGGAAATGCAACTCCGAACGACAATGAGATGCCACCTCACATCTGTGAGAAAAATAACCCGCAATGGCCACGACGTTCCATAGCTGGTGCAGCCACTATGGAAAAGAATAAGGTTCCCCCCAAAATTAAGAACACAACTACCACACAATCCAGCAATTCTATTTGAACCAAATAAAAACACTAATTTGAAGGAACCTCTGTAAGCTCACGGTCACTACAGCATTATTTACAGCCGCCAACATAGGACCGCAGCCCAGGCATCCAGCGAGACGAACCGACAAGTACAGACAGACCAACCGACTACTTCCAAGGAAACCACTACCAACTTCTGATGGAAAATAGGATCATAGATCTCGTGTTAAGTATCCCCACTGCAACGAAACAAACTTATAAAGAAAATATTAAATACCTAAAAGATTTAATAAGATGAAGACGGAATGTACTGGAATGAACTTTAATAAAAAAATCCAATTACGCAGACCTTAACCACTGCACCGAAGAATGCATACAAAATAACACAAGACGTGAGTCTCTCAATTTGCCCCAATACATCTGGAGAAACCTGGCGGCCCTACAAAGTATTCCAGCTGCAGAAGTAAAGTAATTACCACCGCACACGACCCACCACCCCTTCCGCCTCTCTCCCCGGCCACTTGCCTTGGCCCAGGTCTTAGGACACCAGCGCGGCCTCGGCTGCCGCCCCGCACCCTTCCCTTCCGGGACGATTCTGCAGGAGCTCGGCTCGCCCCCGCGGCCGCAGGGGTCAACCCGAAGCCGATGACCCCAACCCGCCCCCGGGCGCACTCAGGCTTCCCGAGGGCCCAGGGAAACGCCTGCTACGTCCCCGCCTGCGGCCCCGCTCAACTCAGAGCTGGACAGTCTGACCTGCGGCTCTCCCCGGCGGCTGCCGCCATCTGGGCCGCGTCCCGCTTCCCGGCGGCTCCACCACGAAGCTTCCCGCGCCGCGGCCCGAGCCAGAAACCCCGTCGTCCGCACAGAGCGCTCCTCCCTCCTCGCGTCCACCGCCGGCAGGGCCAGGTGCGCCCTTCCAGCGGGGCCCGCAGCCCGCAGCCCCGCAGCCCGCAGCCCCGCAGCCCGCAGCCCCGCAGCCCGCAGCCCC
>NC_081566.1:482263-516229 GCF_022355385.1 Mustela nigripes | reverse complement strand
CGCCGTCGCCGTCGCCGTCGGAGAAGTCCCGCAGCGCGCGCACCCGACGGCGTCGCCCCCCGCACGGAGCCGCACGGACACTCGGCGGCCGCGCCCCCGCCCGCCCCCGCGCCCCCCACGGAAACGGCTCCTCGAACCGGCGCAGGGTCGCAGCGCCCCGCGGTCCCGCATCACAAACGCCCCCCGGCCGCGTCCCAGCGCCCGAAGCTGCCCGGACGCCGCGCCCCCGTGTCGGGGGCTCCAGGGCACGACAGGCCCCGTCCGCCCGCCCGTCCGTCCGTCCGTGAACGCGCTCCCAGGAGGCGGCGGCCCTTCCGTCTCCCGCGACCCGCCAACCCCGGGGCCGCTCTGCTCGGAGCCGCGGCGGCCGGACCCCGGCGGGGCACAGGCGGCCTCCGGCGCTCTCGGCCCCGCCCGCCCCCGCCCGCCCCCGCCGCGCCTCACCGCTCCACGTCCGCCGACTTCATGATGTGCGTCTTGGCGGCCGTCAGCGTCCAGGGCCCGAAGGAGAAGTCCTGGTGGCTGCTCTGGAAGCCGTGGATCATCATGGCCGACGCGGCGCCGCGCGGGCCTCACGGAGCGCGCGGGGACAGGCGGCAGCGGCGGCGTCCGACCCCGGGTCCTCCGCCTGCGTCCGGCCCAGCCCCCTCGGCTTCCGAGCCGTTACCATGCCCGGCCCCGCCCCGCGCCGCCCCGCCCCGCCCCGCCCCTGCGGCCGACCCGACGCCCGCCCTCCCTGCCACCGCCTCCGCGCCTGCCACTTCTGCTTCCGGGGCGCGCTGCCCGCGTTGCGTGACCCCCGTCTTACGTCACGATGCTCCGGAAGCAGGAAACGGGAGCTCGGCTGAGGGGCGGGGCCCGGTCCGGGGGGGGTGGCCAGGGGCGGGGCGTCCCGCCCGCTGAACTCGCCCGGTGACGTCATCCGGGAGTGTTTCACCGCACGCCGGGCGGGGGCCGGGTCTTCACGGACGCCGCAGAGCGGGGTCACGGCCGTGCGTGTTGGCAAACCGGGGTGGGAGGGAATGTCCCGCGTTTTCCTCTCGAGGCCGAACCCAGGAATCCCGTAGCCCTTAGGGGCGGCGGCGCGCGGCTCACGGGGGACGTCGGGGGAGCCGAGACGCCCCCGTCGCGGGCCCCGGTGCGGGGCCGCCGCGCGGGAGAAACCCGCCCCCCAGGGCAGCCCGGGCGGCCCCGGACGACCCTCGGAACGACGCGGCTTGACCTCAGGACCCCCAGTCTGCGGTCCGTCCGGCCTCGCTGCGGACGCCGCTCTGCCCACCCGCGTGCGCGCCGCCTCCTGGAAGCCCTCAGCTCGCTGTGTTCTCCGACGCCGGTTCACCGCGCTCGGACCGGCCTCGCCGCGCCTTCCACGGGCGCGTCTCCCACGGGCCTCTCCCGGCCCTGGAGCTGGGCTCGCCTCGTGCTCGGAGCCGGCGGGCGTAGGTCCGCGTCGGCGCCCGCGGAGCACGTGCGGGCCCGAGTCCCCGTCGGCGCCCGGAGCGCGCCTGCTGCCGGCCGGGCCCGCGGGTGTAGCCGAGACCCGCGAGGAGGTGCGGAGCCGCCGCTGCGGGACACGAGGCGGGACCCCTGCCCCCAAGTGTAGCTCATCGGCCAGGGTCGTCTGCACCGACAGCCCTGGGCCGCGGGCTGGCTTCATCAGTCATTCACAGTTTAGTCTAAACGATGCTGTCGCGCCGTGTCCTGTGCGCTGGCCCGGACCGAGGCGGCCCAGACCCGAGGCGGTGCTTTCCCTCCTGCGCTTTCAAAGCGCTCGTCTCCTTCCCGACCTCACTGGGCCGGCGATGAAGCCTTCCTCTTGGAAGGAGATTTTTATTTAAATTTAAAATCGAACAATTAAGCCCTTTATCTCTATGGTTTCCAAGTCAGCACCTTATTAGAAACTTTAGAACTAAAATTCTCGGGGCGCCCGGGTGGCTCAGTGGGTGAAGCCTCTGCCTTCGGCTCAGGTCATGATCCCAGGGTCCTGGGATCCAGCCCCACATCAGGCTCTCTGCTCAGCGGGGAGCCTGCTTCCCTCTCTCTCTGCCTGCCTCTCTGCCTGCTCGTGATCTCTGTCAAATAAATAAAATCTTTAAAAACAAAACCAAACCTAAAATTCTTTGAGGGTACAAAGAAACAAATCTTTAAAGGGACAATTTAAAGCACTCACATCAGACGGAGATATTTAGGCATTAACTCGGTCTGGTATGTGCCCATTCAGGTACTATCACACAACAACCATCTGCTTTATAACATTGGTTCTTGGAAAGGAGTATCTCGGACTGGATTTCTCAACAGATTGGACAAAGGATATTTGAGACACCCAATCAGACCATCTACGGTACAAGTCTGTCGGCCTTGGTTCTGAGGGGCACCTGGGTGGCTCAGTCATGATCCCAGGGTCCTGGGATCAAGTCCTGCATCAGGCTCCCTGCTCAGTAGGGAGCCTGCTTCTCCCTCTCCCTCTGCCTGCCACTCCCCCTGCTTGTGCATGCACCCTCTCTCTCTCTCTCTAATAATTAATTTTTTTAGATTAAAAAAAGATCAATTCTGAGAACAACCAACTGGTTATTATTGAAATGTGCTCATTTGCTCATTACACAGGCTTTAGGGGGAACTGTGGTTCCAGAATCTGCCTTAGATATAGGGGTACAGCAAGGAATAAAACAGGCAAGATCAGATCCCTCTCAGCCCAGAACTCACACTATAATGAAGACAGGTAAAAAACAAACAAAATTTATGATTTCAGACAGATAAATTCTGTGCAGAACATTAAGCAACTTAGGTGGAAAGGGTTACATGTGTGTATGACTGAATGTGTGTTTGGGGTTAGAGAGCAGACCGGTGTAGACGGAGTGACCAGAAGAGCCCGTTACCGGGAGTGTCTAGGAGATGAGTCCAGAAATGTAGGCGTGGGGCAAATCGAGAAGGAACTTGATGATGCCATGCTAAAGAACTTGGGACTTTTTCCAATGAGGGGTTAGAGGCCACTGCCTCAGTGAGACAGCAGGACGGCCTAAGCTTGTGTCTTCAAAGTGAGACACACATCTGTATCACCACACTGCAAAGCTCACTGGAGGGACAGAAGAAAATATTAATTCTATTTCTGTTTTTCCATCTTTTTTAGTTCTATTTTTGTGCATTTTTTAAAAGACTTTTTAAATTTATTTTACAGACGGAGATCACTAGTAGGCAGAGAGGCAAGCAGACAGAGAGAGAGGAGGAAGCAGGCTGGGGAGCCCAGCAGAGAGGGAGCAGGCGGGGGCCCAGCAGAGAGCCCAATGTGGGGCTCGATCCCAGGACCCCGAGATCATGACCCGAGCCGAAGGCAGAGGCTGTAACCCACTGAGCCACCCAGGCGCCCCTTTGTGCATGTTTCTTAATGTACATAGTATATCACATATTCATATGCATTTTATTTGCAAACAAATATTGGGATACATACTTGATTGTTTAGCAGATGTTAATGGCAGGTGATGAAATGACTGTGGACCGTTGGCTTAGTGAAAGGCAGTAGCAGAGGAGCAAGAGAGGAGGGCAGATGCGGCAGGCGACTGGGCGACTAATCGAATGTAAGGCGAGAAACATCCCTTCTGTGGCCTAGAGATCACTACACCATAATCAGGGCACCTGTCAACTGACCTGTGGAAAGACGGGGACCACCGAGAGAAAAGACATGGTCATACAGAAAGAGGGAAGAAGAATTTTCTGAGGAAGAGCCTCCGGCAACAAAGTCCGACTCCCTCCATTCCCCACATGGGAAATTCTGTACGAGGCTAGGCACTGAGTGCTAGAATCTATGCAACGTGGGGTCAGAGTGATCGTGGCCATAAAGAAAATGCTGTTCAAATCTGTATACTGCATCAGTTGTAATTTGGTTTAACTCTCTCTTCTGAGAGTCCTTCCTTTCTGCACTGCCGAAGAGCAAACAGAAAGACTGATCTTAAAGCCGCAAAGAGGACAGTCTGGGTGGCTTAGTTGGTTAAGTGTCCAACTCTCCATCTCAGCTCAGGTCTTGATCTTGGATCATGAGTTCAAGCCCTGTATTGGACTCTACATTGGGCTTGGAGCCTACTTAAAAAAAAAAAAAAAAACTGCAAAGGATTTGGCCAAATTGCCCATCCGCAAGGCTCCCCAGCTTTCCCCTCATTCAAGGGGTTCAGGGTCTGTGCGCTGATTCAGATCTGGGAATTAGGGAGATGCTGTGGGTTTCATGGTGATACAATCCAAGTTGTGTTTTCATTTTTGTTGTGTTGTTATATTCAGTTATGTTGGTAGCATAGATCAGGTAGAACCTTAATGTATTGTTTGTCTATTTCCAGCCTAGGGTCTCAGCACCCATCACCCCGACCCAAGGCCTCTGTGGGCCCATCCTAACGCGCACTCCATCCGTGCTGCCTGCTGAGTTACCGTGCCACGCTGCCTCTGCTCTGTTAAGCACTCCTACTTGCCTTTTGCATCTTGGACATCCTTACATCCCGTGGAAATCGCAGAGTCTGCGCTAATGGAACGTCTCCCATCTCCATCCCGGCACTGCAGAAATCAGCCAATGAAGCACGTTTCCAGGACAGTAGTGCACCTGCCATCAGTGTATTTCTTGGTAAAGGACAGGCGCTCCAGTCCTCTCAGGGGACATAATTGGGAGGTGGATGAGCAGGTTACATGGAGAAACTCATTCTAACATTCTTACCTCCCTATGTCTTTGCATTACTTCTACATTAAGCCAAAGAAAATCTCTAGCTCTACTTCTGGCATCCAGGGCCATGGCTGAGCTCAGGTTTCAGGGAGGCTACCGAACGAACAAGTCCCAGCTGTTCACATCAGAACATCAAGTCCGAATATCAACACATTCACCTCTCTGTAAAATTACACTCCTCTCTTGCTGGACCAGCATCCTCAGTGTGGGAATTGAAATTCCCACGCTTGGGGCGCCTGGGTGGCTCAGTCGGTTAACTATCTGCCTGCCTTTGGCTCAGGTCATGATCCCAGGGTCCTGGGATTGAGCCCTATGCACCCAGCAGGGAGTCTGCTGCTGCTTCTTCCTCTACCCTTCCTCTCCCCGACCCCTGCTCATGCTCTCTTTCTCTCAAATGAAGTCTTTAAAAAATTCCTACTTGCTTTCTGGAATTTTGCCAATATAAATTAGCAAAATACTGTAATTTGCTTCCTGTTTTCAAGTTCTGGATTTGATTTTTGCCTCTTGTCCTCTGAATACAGTGGCAGTGAATGTAATTTAGGATCTAGAAGCGATGAGAAGTGGTAGGTGTTGAGCACGGGGAGAACTGGCACCCTCTCTCAAGGCGTCTGCCTCGGTCATCCTGGAGCCTTGAAGCAAATCAGGACCATCTTAGAGAGAGGAAGGGGGCTGGAGATTACAGGATCAGGCCACCTAAGCTTTCCCAAATCTCATTGCCTCGACTGTAAATGCCTCAGTCTTGGTCTAAATGCTCTAACGTCACAGAAGAGGCCTGTGAGGTTGCAGATTAACCCTCTGTTGAAAGTCAGCCACCTGCAGGGCCACACCTGTGACTCATCTTGTGCTCTTTGAGCTCAGGAGCGATAACAGGCCAAAAATACTTAAAATAGGCAACCATAGAAACTCGATAGTTTTCTTGCTTACAGTGAGCTAAGCCAAGGGATTTAAGTTCTATATTCTGCTCCTATTTAATGGTTTCCCTGACATTCTCAACACGCACGCTTAACAAACACTATTCATTTCTATTACTACCCTCCTCTCAAACACCGCGAGGGTCTTGGAACACCTCCATTCCGACCACCATCTCACTTCGTCTGTTATTTTTCCTCCTGTGCTTTAAAAAAAAAAAAAAAAAAAATCCGTTTTCTGGCTCCCCGTTTTTACTAGCTATCTAAGCTGAATTTTTTTTTCAAAAACCCTCCAAAGGAATTGTGCTTATATCAAAACAAAACAGAGGAGGTGGCAGCTGGGGCGCTTTGTTCCTTCCTGAAGTAGGCAAGGAGAAGAAACGCCCTTATGAAAGATGGAGAGAAGGGGCGCCTGGGGGCTCAGTTGTTAAGCGTCTGCCTTCACCTCAGGTCATGATCCTGGGGTCCTGGGATCGAGCCCGCATCGGGCTCTCCGCTCTCCCTGGGAAGCCTGCTTCTCCCTCTCCCACTCCCCCTGCTTGTGTTCCCTCTCTCGCTGTCTCTCTCTGTGTCAAATAAATAAATACGAATCTTTAAATCAAAAACGAAGGGAAGAAAGAAAGGTGGAGAGAAGCCGTGGACGTGTGAGGTGGCAGGTGGAGCCCGGCAGCAGCAGAGAAAACCGCTCACGGGGTTAGCTTAGGGCCTGGAAGTGTGTCCTCGAATGCCGCAGGAGGCCTCGACACCTTATCGATGAAAAGAACGCTGGACACAAAAACACATTCCCTGAGGGAGCATCTTAGTCAAGTTAGTCTTGGTTGAAAGTAATAGAAACGCTCTTCGACGTAACTTTAGGAAAGTGCTCTATTCCATGTGTTTACGAATCTGGGGTCACCTCACGGAATGTGCCACAGCTGTGAACAACCAGGCCTTGCGAAGAGAGGAATGAGGAGTTGGAAAGACTGGGCTTCTCATGGCCCTACCAGTCTCTCCATGGCTCCTAGTCTCTCTCTTTCCCTTTGCTCTCCTGTCTACGCGTCCGCTTCCTTCTCTCTTTGCAGACCCTCTCGTTCTGCTTCTCTTTGTATGTGGTCCCCAGAACTTCCTCGTAGACATCTTGATAGCTGTCTCTGGAGTTCACATTTTACATTTCCAGAAGAGAGAATCCGACTGACTCAGCTGGAATCAGGTGTCCAGCATAGCCCAGCGAGCGTGATAAATGGGGCCGTGTAGGTACAAGCCCTCGACTTTGGAGACGATGGTTCTCAGAGATCAATAATATGCCACAGGCCTGGCCCCCAAAGTCTGTAACAGTGGGCTTTGGGTTGGTGAGGGGAGGAATGGAAGGCTTTGTAAGTGTGGGGTACTATTGGTTTGGGCATGTCCCAGTGGGGACAGAAAATCTTCGCAGAATGGGCTAAGGAAAAATAATCTAAAAGAAAAGTTACAGAATTTAACTGCTGCCTTCTTTACAGTTTTCTGCGACCAAAACAGATGTCTAAGGAACAGCCTGGTGAGGTTTGGGGCCCCGCAAAAGGAAGGATTAAAGGTGAGCAGGAGGTTCTTTCCAAAGTCACAGCTGACGCTATATAGACTCACCAAATTCTCGGAGCAGGAGAGTGCCTCCTTCTAGACGAGTCTGCAGGGTCTTTCATAGCTAGTGATGACCCAGTGTGCGCCCGTGAGGCTGAGGAGAAATCCAGTCTATGAGATTAACACTCCTGCTTCGGCTTCTGAGGCATTTCTCTGAACCCACGGGGAGGAGTTATGTGACTCGTCCCCTGCCCGAGAAGTGCTGGGCGCCAGGAAGCAGGAGCCCCCACGTGGATGGAAACGCATATAAATCCCTCGGTAGAGGGAGGGGTTCCTCCCAAGCTGGACAGACCGTCCTGGGTCATCACCAGCTGCGAGAGAGCAGGCAGACTCGTCTCTAAGTAGGTACTCCCTCGTTTGTAAAGGAAATCAGTGGTGCTATATCTTTGTGACAATCACTTGTGTTAACTGTTGGAGTAACTGGTCCATTTCGCAGAGGACTGGTGTGGCTTTGGTAGAAACGAGCATTCACTCTGAGCACTAGGGAAAATGTAAACACACAAAAGACCTTGATTCAAACGTTATCTTAAAAGATGCTGAGAAAAATTACTGGATAATTCCTCAGTAAGACACATTACACGCTCAAAAGTGTTTTTATAGAGTAGAGTCCAGTCAAGGCAGATCTTTGCACGTGTGGCTTCCATGCAGCTCCCAGAAAGGCTAAGCTCTCGCGCCCCAGCGGAGGCACGGGCTTGCTCGGGGGCCACCGGCCGCTGGTTTCCGGAGGCAGGGATGGGCCAGTGAACCACGGATTTTAGGACAGCTTCCCTGGAAACACGGAATAAAAACAACAAAAATGGAAGGATTAGAGGATCCCATGCTCTACTGTTTGTTCAGGGCCAGAATATTTTTTCGTTCTTTTTCCGGCTTATTTTGGGGCCAAAACAAGGGTAAAAGATACTGAGGCAAGTTCCACGCAGGGAACTTGAATGGGCAAACGCGCTTTCTTTCCGAAGGTGTACGTTTAAATGAAAGTTCAAAACCCGCAGGGGGCATGAGCTGGTAGAGGTGGACGTGGAAAAGGCTTCACAGAAATGACATTCCTCCTGCTGCTCCCAGCGCGGCTAACGCGGGGTGGGTGCGTGGGACCTGCTCGGAGAGGCAGCTCCGTGGTTCGCGAGTCTTGCCTACACGCAGCTCCGGGTCTGCAGATGGGGCAACCCCAGGGGCCGCTGAGGAGCCAGAGCGCTCACCAGAGACGGCAGACGCTGCCGGGATTCAGTGGGGTGTCCCTCCTCTGGCCAGACCCCTGGGGTGTCCCTCCCATGGCCAGACCCCTGGGGTGTCCCTCCCCTGGCCAGACCCCTGGGGTGTCCCTCCCATGGCCAGACCCCTGGGGTGTCCCCTCCCATGGCCAGACCCTTGGGGTGTCCCTCCCATGGCCAGACCCTTGGGGTGTCCCTCCCATGGCCAGACCCCGTGCTGTGCTCCCGGCAGGAACACGCGGGCACTTGGCAGGGAGGGGGCGGCGGCTGCTGGCACGGAGAGTGGGGACGTGTCTGTGCCGGGCACGGTGACGGTGACAAGGGGTTTACGAAATGAGTTCGTTTCATTCTCAATGTGAGCAGAAGTTAGCACAGACTCTTCCTTCACGTACAAACAGGTTGGGATCTCAGATGTGGCCGGACGCGTTGGTGAGACCCCTGGCATTACTGCCGCAGAGCACGACGCCCGTCCCGCCAGCCCACGAGCAGGGTCTCCTAACTCATCGAAGGCGCTGGGGCTGCCGATTACTACGAGAGTGTCTCGGGCGTCCTGCTGCCCGCGGCGGGGAGGGAGGACCACCTGCCGAGCACTGCAGTCACCCCGACGGCGGGGGCAGAGAGGCAGCAGAAGGCCAGGTCCCAGCTCTGTCGGACAGGCCTGAGGGGCAGAGAGACGGGCGGCGAGAGAGGGGTGCAGCGGGGTGATCTGGCCTCCGAGGACGGGGTTTGAGGTAGAGCTGGGAAAACAGTGTTCCTGAAGCATCACAGTGGGGTGAGGAGACGCAAGCCCCCGCCATGTTGGGGGTACGTGGGGTCAAAAAGAATGGGCTGCCCGCTCACTCGGGCTGGGAGGGAAGCAGCATCCTCACAGAAGACCAGCTTCAGTTCAGGAATTTGAAAGGAGCAGTGTGTAAGCAGTTCAAAAAGGTGGGTGAGAATCGGCTTCTCGTGGGTATCGAGGAACGGCACCTCCATCCCCCTCCCCTCCCCTCTGTCTCTCTCTCATTCTCCTTCTCGCTCTTTCCCACCTCGGGACATTTGCACGAACGCCTCCTCGGCTGAGAATGTCCCTCCTCCCGCTCCAGTGGGCTCACTCGTAGATTCCTTCAGAAGCAGGCCCCAGTGTTCTGTCTTTGAGAAAATCTTCCTCACCGTCGCCTCCTCACGTCCCCTGTCAGTAGGAAATGCCTCTTCAGCACTACGGCATCATCAGGTCACCTTCTCTCCAGCATCATCAAAGTTCTTCTCCCGTCATGTAGTAACCGTCTGCTTGTTTCTCTCAATATACTATAAGCCGGTGATTTTCAAATGGTGATGTGCGAGAATTCCTTAGAGGGTTTGTTACGACAGACTGCCGGACCCCGCCCCCAGAGCGTCTGAATCCCTCTGTCCTGGGAGCTCTGATCATTGGCATTTCTAGTAAGTTCCATGGTGATACAGATGTTGTTGGTCCAGGTAACACACATCAAGAACCTGTGTGTGACCAGTCAGAACGGCAAAAATTAACCACTCAGGAAAGGACAGATGCTGGCGAGGATGCGGAGAGAGGGGGACCTCCTCCACTGTGGGTGGGAATGCAAGCTGGTGCAGCCACTCTGGAAAACAGCATGGAGGTTCCTCAAAACGTTGAAAATAGAGCTACCCTATGACTCAGGAATGGCACTACTGGGTATTTACCCTAAATATACAAATGTAGTGATCCAAAGGGACATGTGCACCCGAATGTTTATAGCAGCAACGTCCACAATAGCCAAACTATGGAAAGAGCCTAGGTGTCCATCCACAGATGAATGGATAAAGAAGATGTGGAATACATACACAATGGAATACTATGCAGCCATCAAAACAAAAGAAATCTTGCCATTTGCTGTGACGTGGATGGAACTAGAGGGTATTATGCTGAGCGAAATAATCAGAGAAAGACAATTATCAGATGATCTCCCTGATATGAGGAAGTTGAGAGGAATTTGATCCCAGGGCAGGGGATCATGGGGTAAGGAAGGAAAAAGTGAAACAAGATGGGACCGGAAGGGAGACAAACCAGAGAGAATCTCAGGAAAGAAACTGAGGGTTGCTGCGGGAGGGGGCTATGAGAAAGGTGGCTGGGTGATGGACACTGGGGCGGGCGTGTGCTGTGGTGAGCGCTGTGACGTGTGTAAGACCGAGGACTCCACAGACCCGTCCCCCTGGGGCAAATAATACATTATATGTTAAAAAAAAAAAAAAAAGAACCTGTGTATGAGAGGCTATGGGTTGATATTCCCCAATTCCTAGCACAGTTCTGGCATTTGCTCAATCTTCGATGGGTATTTGTTGAACAAATGGGTCAAGAAAGCTCATGTGATTTTCAGGAACGTATTAAGCAAGCTTCGTCCCTGGTTTCATCATAACCTCCGTCCTCCCCTTTCTTCTGTTAATATCAGCCCCTGGGAGCCCGGAGTCCATTCCCGCCCTCCCTGTCCTCCTGACGCAGATCAGGTCGTTGTGCAACCTCACAGAAGTCTGCGGTCCCGGGCTCCAATTGGCAAACCTTGCTTCTTTGTTTCCTACCTTTGTCAGTTAAAACTCGTTTTCTCCATGTCCCATTATCTCAGTACATATTAGGTAACAAGCAAAGTTCTCTCATAAACTAATTTTAACAAGTGCACTAGTGATGTAGTACTAGTGATCTGCATGTCCCTCCTCTTTAATTATAAATTTATATCTTAACAGAGCTCTTCAATGTCTTTTGGCAAGGCATTTAAAAATACTTTTGGGGGCACCTGGGTGGCTCAGTGCGTTAAGCCTCTGCCCTCAGCTCCGGTCATGATCTCAGGGTCCTGGGATCAAGCCCCATGTCGGAGTCCCTGCTAAGCAGATAGCTAAGCTTCCTGCTAAGCTTCTCCCTCTCTCTCTCTGCTTGCCTCTCTGCCTCCTTGTGATCTCTGTCTCTGTCTCTGTCTCTCTCTGTGTCAAATAAATAAATAAATAAAATCTTTAAAAAAAAAATTTTTTTTTTTAAGTTTAGGCCAGTGCCTGGACTTCTTCACAGATTCGTGAGCACTTATGAGAGCTGTGAACAGGCCCTTTCTAGGTCCTGAGGAACAAAAATGAGTAAGACAGGGTACACATCCTTAGGAACTTAGTTCTACACCTAGAGGACAGACACATAAGTGTCCCCAATGGCAATAGACACACATGTGAAGCGACATGAAAATACGGAGAAGGCGGCCACTGACCAGACCGGAACGGCTGCAGGATTGTCGTGTGGAAGCAGACCGACAGAAACAGCTAGAACCCCTCATGAAGAAGGAAGAAGGAACGGTGTGGTTCTTAGGGAAACTACAGGGAGTTTGGGAGGAGGCTAGAGCATATCAACAACCTCATTCTTTTCTTTTTTTTAAAGATTTTATTTATTTGACAGAGAGACTGTGAGAGAGGAAATACAAGCAGGGGGAGAGGGAAAGGGAGAGGCAGGCTTCCCGCAGGGCTGGATCCCAGGACCCTGAGATCATGACATGAGCTGAAGGCAGACTTAACAGCTGAGCCACCCAGGTGCCCCAATATACCTCATTCTTATTAAAAAACCATTAGGGATTTTGTTTTGTTGATCATGCTACAGGTTAGCAGTTAATAAAAGTTTAATCTCATTAGGGTAGATGATTTTATAACATTTCAAAGGAGAGATTTCTGACAATTATTCTAAGATCTCAATAATGAAACCACATTTCTAATAAAACAGCATTAATTTGGAAGTCCTTTACATTTGGGTTCACTTTCCCGAGGCCAGACTCTGACAGGAGGACCGGGCCCCAGGAAGCTTCTAAGTGTCAGGGAGACTCAGCCTAGCATTCAGCTCACCTTTCAGACCCCCTGGTGAGACGTGCACGGGACACATGTATGGGAGCCCCGGGTCTACATAAACACAGAGGAAACCACCCAGCGCTGGAAATGTTCCTGCTGCTCTGTTCCATTTCCCGTGAGCCTCAACAGGAAGAATGAGCGATAAAATAATCGCCTCTTAACCATGGGGTTCCTCTCCCAGTGAGCCACACCGAAGCAAACCACTGCTCTACCGGGCTGTCCCTACGTAACCTATGTCACTCTCAGGCACAATTCCTCCTTCCTGCGTCCTCAGATGCGTTTATGACCCTCCTAGTCCTCTTGCTCCCCATTCAAAGTAACTTCCAGTGCCTTGTTGGTTCACCCGTGGAGTTGAAACCGTGATTACGACCCCTCAGTTTTGAGCTCTTCAAGGGCAGAGGCCTTCGTCTTACTCACGTTTCTGTACTCAGAGCGCGTTTGGGACTGTGAGTGACACAGTCGTCATTCAATAGACCATGCAAGGGAATGGACAGATGATCTGGGTTTGGGCATTGATAGGAAAGCGAGGCTTCCTGGCTGGACTCCCAGGGTCCAGGCAGGGATTGGGATAGATTCCAGAGGCAGCTGGTGGGAAGAAGCCCGTGGAGACAGGGACTCCCCGCCCCACCCTGGAGAAATCCAGCAGTAGACAGGGAGAGAAACTCCTGCTCCTCTGGGAGGGCAGTCCAGGCTGGAGATCCAGTCACAGATCTGAGGACCAAGAGCAGGACAAAGGCTCCACAGCAGTAAGAGAGGAAGGCAGGACCCCATCCACAGGAAGGTGACGTGACAAAGAATGCGACACATAGGGAGGAAAAAGGGACCCACGACTCAAGGCGGAGTCTCAGTCATGGAGAAACAAAGGCAGACTTGGCTCCTGAGCTGGGAGCACTCGTTCCTTGTTGTGTGCGTCATCAGATCAAGTTCCTCAGGACTTGAAAACGCTTGAGAAAGTGTCTGTTCCTTGCAATCAGAGAGCTCAGTGGAAACAAGAACCTATTTTCAACATCTCCTTGAGGCCACTTATCCACAGCCCTTCATGTAAAAGGGAGACCAGGTTCGGTGCCGGGCAGGAGTAGGAGGGAAGGACAGAATTCCGACCTGGAGGTGCTCACAGAGGAGGGGAGGAGCGGGCAAGGAAGAGAAGGGGAGCGCTGGAGCCAGTGGGTAGGGAGAGGGGCCGCGGAGCCCCACGGGCCCCACCGGACCAGAGAGAAGCGCAGAGCTGATCGCGTCCCCATTCATTCTTAAAAGAGAAACGTTGCTCACTCTCGTTTGTACCGTGACTTGGAAATAATCGTGACTCATCAGTGAAGAAGAAATGAAAGTCGCCGCTGCACATGCTCTGAGGCTGTAGAGAAAGGCGTCAGGGGAAGGAACGTCAGAGCAAATAGCGGGGCCCAGATTATGCCGGCTTTACTATGACCGCGAGAGAAAACAACTGTCTTTTCCTGACAGCGCTGGAGCGAATTAACTTCTTCATAACCATAATTCGGTTTAACAAATATTTCCCAGTAAAGGCACAATTAACGAATCCACTCGCTTTCAACAGCACATTGTTTCTCCGTCTCTTATTACCACCCCCCAGCAATTCTCTCTTTTTCCTTTTTTTCTCCCGTGAAGCGCATCTCGCGGGACCCCCGGGAGTCAGAGCACCGGCTCCCCAAGTAGACGACGGCGCGGCTGAACCCAAGGGAGGCGACCCAAGTCTGGCTGTCAACTAGGTCTGCCCAGAAGGGACTGATGTGAAAACCTCTCTCCTCCTGAAACGGTGCGAAGATCTCTGAGAGCCGGTGAGACGGGCGTCCGGGAACGCGGCCGGAGACCCGAGGGAGGTCATGCAGAGCAGGACGTGAGGACTCGACCCGCCGGCGTCTCGAATCTGCCACCCCCTTGCTGTCCCCGCAGGACAGGAGTGTTTTCAGCCCGGACTCGACAGTAACGGCGACGAGGATGTGGGTGGTGGAACGACGTCCCTGAGCTCCCCCAACCGCGGCCCCTCACAGACCGGGAACAGCTGGGCAGACGCCAGGCACCGCAGTGATCACAGCGTCCACACCCCACCCTGGTGCTGAGGCAAACGCGTTAAGATGCGGGGGTTGTTACTGACCCCAACACGGAACTCTGGAAGCCCCAGTGATCGTAGCTCTTGGTTCTGGCTAGAAACGCACGAGTCACGGTCAAGCCGCTCAGGTGGCAGAGCGGACCGTGGGGGCTGCAGAGACGCTTCGGCCAGAGACCCCCATGTGTGCTCGGTCAGGTGCGCGCTGCAGCCAGCCGCCTTCCTGACGGTGTGTTGTTCCGTGTCTTCCAGTGCGTGCGAACCTGGTTTGTGCTGCGTCGGGACAAGAGGCTGGTGACCTGGTCCCAACGCCCGGAAGGAGCCACCGCAGCGTAATGGGGGGGGGGGGGGCGGTGCGTAAGAAAGGGGACGGGGAATTGCTCGACTAAAGGCACACTTGGTCAGGAGAGCGTCCATCTTGTTTCTTCGGTTTTCCAGGCACCGTTGCAGACAATACTGATGTAAAAGACGTCACTTCTGACCTCGGGAAGCCAACGGTGGGTGAGGGAAATGGACACAGCTCCATGGAACGAGACATGGGCTCTCTTCCTCACACCACCAGCTCAGGAGCCGGCCGGTCCCATGAGACCAAGGGAAGGCATCATGGCCACCCTCCAGGGCCAGATGGTGATGCCCAACAATGGTTCTGGGACAACGGGACAACAGCACATGCTGCCAAGAGGTTTCTGGAGGCTCCTAGTCCCCAACATCAAGGAGCTGGAAGCACTCTCGTCCTGCAGGAGATCTACTGTTCTGAGACAGCTCACAGGGTTTCCTGCAAGAACTGCAAAGCCACTGGGGAGAGAGCGGCCCAGCCGGCCTCAGTCCCAGGCTACTGAGCCTGGGAAGTGGACAGAGCTCATGGGCACACTTTGTGGCAAATGAAACCTTGACCACTCTGGGGGCAGAAAGAAAGACATGGGCACAGTCTGCCTGTATGAACTCTGTCATCTTGAGCTCCAGGTGCCCACTGTTAGGGTCCGTGATCAAAGGAACGAGACTGATACAAAGCAAAGGTCAAGCAAAACTTTATTTCGCACCAAGCATCAAGAATCAAACGGACCGGTCAGGACGATCTCTTACAAAAAGGCAACGACGATGATCCCGACAAGGTCACTCCCAAGAAGGCCGCTCCGGACAAGGCTGCTCTAGAGGAGGCTGCTCCGCAGAGGAGGCCACTCCATGATCGGAGCTGCTCCCAAGAAGAGGCCACTCCCAAGATGAGGCTGCTGCTCGAGGAGGTTGCTTCCCAGACAAGGCTGCTCCCAAGAAGACACCATTCTGGACAAGACCGCTTCCCGGACGAGGCTGCTCCTGACGTCAAAGAGGCAACGATGACAGCGACGAATGACAAGGAGGACAACCTGGATGACACGGACTCTGCTCCCCACGATGCCACTCTGACAAGGCTGCCCAGAGGAAGCCACCGCTGTGGACAAGGCCGCTCGTGGCTTGGGGTGGCGAGGCACTTTGTGGCGAGGCTGCTGGCGGCTAGGGGCTGTTGGCATCTCAGGGCCGCTGGCGTCTTGGGACCGCTGGCATCCAGGGGCTGCAGGCATCAGGACTAACCGCTGGACCGCTGGACCGCTGGTGTCTCGGGACCGCTGACCGCTGGGCTGCTGGACCCCTGGTGTCTCAGGACCGCTGGCGTTCAGGGGCTGCAGGCGTCGGGACCGCTGATCACTGGACCGCTGGTGTCTCAGGACCGCCATCAGCGCAACTGCCGGAGACTGCAGCTCCGGGCTGCTGAAGGCGGGGCCGCTGGAAGCTGCAGGCGGCTGGAGGCTGGAGACTGCGGGCGCAGCGACAGCCGGAGTCGGGACCGCTGGCGGCGGTTCTAGCTCTTACAAGAGCTGTGACAGCTCCTCCACTCCGCCGACTCTTCCTTCTGCTCCGGCCACAGCTCTCCTGCTCTCCTGCGAGCTGCGGGCAGCGACCTTTATACCGTTGGTTGAGCCCCGCCCCTACACAGGCGGCCAATCGGATCTCAATTCACCCTAGTGGATATACGCGCGCCGCACCGATTGGACATCTCCACCCGGCCTGCCCCGCCCCCGCATCCGGGGTCCACAAGCACGTGCCTGTGGGCGGGGCGGGCCTGACAGCCGCGGCTCAGAGCGCGCTCTGGAAGCGTCCGAGGCGCGGGCAGCGGAGTCCGGAGGTGGGACGGGGTCTGCCCGCGGGCCGGTGCTTGCGGCCGGACGTCGTGACGCAGTCGGACTCCGCAGCAGAAGCAGAGACGACTCCGCCGGCTGAAACGTCGCGCGCAGAGCCCGAGAGCTGAGTGCGCAGGGGCTGACCAGGGGCAGGAGCAGACGGTCTCGGACCGGGTCGGACCGGGTCGGACCGGGTCGGGCCGGGTCGGACCGGGTCGGACCGGGCCCGGCCCGGGTCGCGGACGCACGCCCCGGAGCCCCACGCGCCTCCACTCTGCGCACCCTACGGATGAGGCCGGTCCCTGAAGCGCTAACCGAGCCCTGCGCTTGCGCCCAGAAATAACGCAGGAAGAAGGAGGAAACTGGGAGGCACTCGCGAGAACACGAGGCCCAGCCCAGTATTTTCTTCAGATTCGGCTCGGGTCTCCGGCCAAGTCGAGTAGGGACTCCTGGGCCCCTGCGAGGCCCCGCCGTCGCTAGGGTAGTGCGAGGGCCTCGGGGCTCTAGATCTCACGCAGGGAAAAGCGCCGAGGAGGCCCGTGGGTCTCGGCCCACAGGCCTGCCCCAGGGACGCGCAGCCCCGGCCTGCAGACTTCCTCAGGCGCCGGCATGGGCCCGGGCAGCCGCCGGAGAGTCGCTCGCGGGGGATCCCGCCCTCTCCCAGGCTTGGGGGCGGATGCGGGGCGGGGGGTCTCCACCACTCGAGCGCCCCTGATTCTCCTTACTGCAGAAGTCTCAGCGTCTGGGGTTTGGCTGCCCCCCCCATGTCCCGTCCCACCAAACCGTGCGAATCTCCCCGCAACGAGAAGCCCTTTCGGAGCCAGGGAGCGGAATACGGAGAGCGCAGCACAGATGGCTTTTTCTCTTGGAGATTCCCCAGCAGTAAAAAGAAAAACAGAATTCCAATTAATATCGCAATGAATGAATCTACCACAAAGGTACTTTTTTTTTTTTTTTTAAGTGTGCTCTGTGGCGGGGACTATAGGAAGCCTTTTTCCCCTTGAGGTAGGTACAATTATTATCCCCACTTTGTAGTTAAAGAAACCAGAGCTGAGAGAAGTCAAGTGTCTTACTTGAGATCACAGGACTCCTGAGTGACAGACGGAAAGTCAAGGTCAAGCATGTCTGGCTGCAAAGGCTAAGTTAGGTCTCTTCTCTGCACCGTGTAAGGGGAGCAGTCCTTTCCTCTCCTGTCGGAGCAGGAGTTTCTGTTTTCTTCCTCTTAAAATAAAACCCCAAAAGCCTACGTAATTACATAGTCCGTATTAAGTAACAAGTTTAAGAAGAAACTTACCCTTGTTCTCATAAAAACTCTCATCAGTTTTCATTTGTTTTTGTCACCTTCTAGAACTTTGGATTTGCATACTTAATTTTTATGGATTTACCGTAATAACACAAAATTTCATAGTATACATTCTCAACTGCCACGCTACCACTACAGTTTTATTGTTTTCATATATTTTATATATTCAATATAGCATATGTAAATTACATATTTTCATTTCTTACACATACACATACATGTATTTCTGTAATCTTCTTTTTTTAAAAAAGATTTTATTTATTTGGCAGAGAGAGACACGGCCAGAGGGGGAACACAAACAGGGAGCGGAAGAGGGAGAAGCAGGCTTCCCGCAGAGCAGGGAGCCCGAGGCGGGGCTCAATGCCAGGGCCCTGGGATCATGACCTGAGCTGAATGCAGACGTTTAACGACTGAGACCCCCGTGTCCCTACGAGCTCCATATTTCTATGATCTTATTACTTTTTTCTGTTACAGCCTCTCGCCCGCTCCCTGCGCCCATCCCTTCCTCCCAAAAGGAACAATTGCGCACTGGTTGGCATTTCCCATACATTTCTCCCTGTGGTAGGAGAAATTGGTCATTGTCTATTTCGCATACTTCTGACAATTATGGCTTCATACACCTCTATGCCTATATACACTCACTTATTGCTATATTCGTTAACAATAGTGAAAATCCCTCCAGATCAGTGGAGGGAGGGATTTCACTTTAGCTCTTTACTAGTTAATAATATAACCCATAGTATGGCCACTCTAGTTTATGCAAACTTTCCTCCATGAATGGGTGTTTACTTTGCTTATATATTTTTTTGCCACAAAAGATAATGTTGCAATAAACTTTCTTGCATACATACATTCTTCTGTATTGGTGCTTTTATTTCTATGGGATGGGTCCCCAGGAGTAGGATTTCTGGGTCAAAGGGCATGTATTTATTAGAATTTAATAGGTATTACCAGATTGATTTTCAGTGGCTGGCAAATATCCCCTTCACAAGCAGTGTGGACGAGTGTAGGGCCACAGTTCCAAGTGTTAGGCTGATATCACCCCCTGAAATGTTGGGAGTTTAGTAGGCATTGGAAGGGGCTCGGGCTTCTGAATTTTTTTCAAAGCTCTCCATGTAACCTTAATAGGTACTAAAATTTGGGAGTCTCGTGTTTGCCTCTGCAGAATTTAGTATGAGGGAGGAATGAGGGGGGGTGATCTGGAAAGCCATCTGAGGGGGACTCCCTTTTACAAAGGGCCTTCAATTAAAACTTTAATATTATCACCAGATAAAATTATAAGTGACAAAGACACCCTGACAGAGGACTGAAAAAAGAAACTATTTACAATTCAACCTTAAATTTATGTCTCATTATGTCTCATTTATGTCCACCCCACTGGTAAGATTTATCTTTTAATACATTTTTGTTGTTCACCCAGTTACATGGTAGAACACCACCATTTGGGATGAGCAATTCTTTCAGCAATATTATTTTTCTATAAGGATTCTAACCTTTTTATCAAAAATATTTTATTTTCTTTTTTTAAGGATTTTATTTATTTATTTGACAGATCACAAGTAGGCAGAGAGGCAGGCAGAGAGAGAGCAGGAAGCAGGCTCCCCGCTGAGCAGAGAGCCCGATTCGGGGCTCGATCCCAGGACCCTGGAATCATGATCCGAGCCAAAGGCAGAGGCTTTAACCCTCTGAGCCACCCAGGCGCCCCTCAAAAATATTTTAATGTGTTAATTTTTCTGTACAGACACAAATTATGAGATTGTATTGATAAAATTATTATAAGTATTTGCTAAAAGTAACTATTGAATGTACCGTATGTTTTACGATCCTGTGTTGGCATTTCTTCACTCTTCTCTTCTCTTCTCTTCTCTTCTCTTGCCTCCTTCCCTTCCTCCCAGGCTCCGTCTGGAACTGCCCCCCAAACTCTCCTTCACACCAGGTCTGCGGGGGCTGCTGCAGCTCCAACGTGGGCCACTAGGGGCCCTCTGCTCCCCTGGCCTGTGGGAGAGAAAACGTCTTTTTTCCAACTTTCTTAATAAAAAAAGGTCTCATGGGTATTTTCCAAAGAATATCCCCAAATGAACCAAGGGAAAGTAAAAGAAATTTTTAAAAGCTTCTCCAGACAGCAAACACAGTTTAGAGTTGAAAATGACCAAACCCTGCTCTTTGCTCTCTTGATGGACGATGGACGCAGCTACCTGGCTCTGGCCTCGGTTCCTTTTCTTCCCCTCTGAGGGGACACAGAGCAACCAAAAATCAAGCTGGCTGGGATATGAGAGTGAGCAGGAAGGAACTCTACTGCCTTTCGTCCTGTAGTTCTTAATCATCTCTCATGGCCTGACCCTGGGAGATTCTCCCAGCTCCCGCCTCTCCCGGCTTTTCCTCCAACCATCCTGATCTCGGACTTCCCCTCCACTGGCCGGGAGGAAGGAGCTCCTGGTCCTCCTGCGCAGACTTGTGGGCGTTTCTGCAGTCCACCCTGAGGTCTCAGCGGCTGTCAGCTTTGGGAGTCTTAGCACCAACCTCTCCTCTTGCTCATGTCTGTTCTGACTGTTCCTCACCTTCCCACCGTGGCCTCAGGACTGTCAGCAAGGCTGAGGCGGAGTCAGGATCGGAACCCAGCTCTCTGGAGTCCCAAACTGTGGACTGCCGCTTACACCGCAAGCCCTCCTTCGGAGGGGGACAGAGACACGTAAAGTAACAGTGGGAATAAGGACAGGAAGGTGTGCATTTAAAATGTTTGCAACACTGAAAGGTCTTGCTCGTAAAACCGAGCAAATTAAAGTGTTTAGAAGAAAATATCTGTCTTTGCCTTCTTGGCTGGTTCAGAATTTCGTTGAAAAGTACTGATTTTCTATATCTTGCAGTGTCCTGGTTTCCAAGGACTTGGGCTTCAGTCTCACAGGATACCTCCCTTCCCCGTACTCTGGGCTGCATTTCATCACTGGCCCAAGCCAATCACTAAGAGGCTCCCTGGAATCAGCCTGACAGCAAACTGACAAGAAGCAGCGAAAAGACTGTTGGCCGGTACAATCACAAGGTAGGAAGGTAAGTGTTAGGAGCGTTCCTGGCTTTGTCTCTTGTTCCACGGGATCTTTATCTCAGCAGGTAGTCAGCTCGATCAGTAATTACTGCTTGAAGCTTAGCAGCAATTTTCTTGTTTTTCCTGCTTAGCATCTACCCGCATCATAAGACTTATGCAAAAATACTTCCTAAATGGCTCTGTATGCATCCCATTTTATGTGATATTAAAAGATTGTGCAGCGACCATTCGCCTAATGATTTTAGCACACTTTGATGATTGTCGCCTACAACCATGCTCTCATCAACGGTTGCAAAGTGGTGATTTTAAAATTCTGTTCCTTCTTCTGCATTCGCTTGCTGGAATTTTTCTAAAAGAACATTTTTTTCACCTACTTTTAGGTTACACTGACATGCAATTCTTATAGAAAAGATGGAACAAATGTTTGATTCCTTCCTTTTATTTATTAATTTTTTTCAGAGAAATTAGTTGGTTGCTTAGCAGTCACCAGTGGTAACCACTGAATTTAACTACAAAAGCAAAGGTTTTTGTTTATTGGCTTTGTTCCCACCCACGGCAGTTATTCTTTTTGTTGCTCAAATTGTCCCTTTCCTTTGGCTCTTGTGTCTTTTTGAAATGACTTCATTCATCTTTGAAATCTCTCTTCTTTGCTGACAAGAAGATGTTCTAGACCCATTTTATACGGTTTCAAGTCTAGCACAGTAAGAAACCATTTCTGCAAGAAGAGAAATCGTATTTTGAGCCCACATCTGGTTGCTAAGGGGCTCATTGCTTCTGGGTTGTCGTTTTCTCTGGCTTTTTTTTTTTTTTTAAGATTTTCTAAAATTTATTTGACAGAGAGAGACAGCGAGAGAGGGAACACAAGCATGGGGAGTGGGAGAGGGAGAAGCAGGCTTCCTGCAGAGCAGGGAGCCCGATGCGGGGCTCAATCCCAGGACTCTGGGATCATGACTTGAACCAAAGGTGACACCTAGAACAGCTGAGCCATCCACACACCCCTCTTTGGCTTTTAGAGTTGATAGAGTTAGGAAAATGCAGACTTTGTAAGAGGAAAAAAATCATGCAATCATACTAACATTTCCAGTGCAAATTACTTTTTGCAAGGATTTTGCTTACCCTCCTCAATAGACTTGATCTCCTTTTTCATCATGAAAAACTCAAGTCCCACAGCTAAACACAATTATTTATTTGCTTTTTCCTACATAGTATCTGTAATTGTTTCAAACAATAGAGAACATAAAGTGACTGGATGAAATGAAGATTTTCCCAGGTCCTTTTTCTCTTTAGAACATATCCCACTGGAGAACTACAGTTAAAACACTGTATTTCAGGGGTGCCTGGGTGGCTCAGTGGGTTAAGCCTCTGCCTTCGGCTCAGGTCACAATCTCAGGGTCCTGGGATCGAGCCCCACACTGGGCTCTCTGCTCAGCGCGAAGCCTGCTTCTCCCTCTCTCTCTCTGCTGCTTCTCTGCCTACTTGTGATCTCTCTCTCTCTGTCAAATAAATAAATTAAATATTTAAAAACACACACACACTATATTTCAAACTCACTTGGGATTTTTTCACTATGTTGTGACAGAGTTCGAAGCAGGCTTCACAAAGATGTCTGGTCCTAATCCCCAAACCTGGGAGTATGATGGGACGTCGCTCCTGTGACCAGGCTACAGGACACAGCTGGCTGTCGAACAGGGCTGTTAGCGGAGGGGGCCTGACCAAATCACAGCAGCGCTGCAGAGCAAAGGGCTCCGTCTGGCTGAAAGGGGCTAACTGGAAGCCGGGGGGTCTGAGCCCGTGAGAGGACTTGACACACCACGCTGACTCTAAGGTGTTAAAGGCCGATAGCGGAGGTCGCAGGGGGTCGCTAGGAGCAAAGACTGGCCCCCAGATGCCGGCCAGAGAGAAAGTGGGGCCCTCCGTCCCACAGACAGAAGGGACTGAGTTCTGCCAATGGCTGTACCTGCCTGGACGCAGATTCTCCCCCAGGGCTCCCAGGTGAGGGCCTACCCTGGCCAACACCTTAACTTCGGCCTTCTGAGCCTGGACTTCTCCCTAAACTGTGAGATAATAAGTGGGTGTTGTTTTGAATTGCTGAATTCGTGGTAGCCTATTATGCAGCATTAGAAAATGAATGACGTTCTTACACTGCCAACCCCACTTACTTTTTATTTTAAAAATATTTTATTTATTTTTTAATAAAATACATTTTAATAAAATACTGTTTTATATATATAATAATATATTGTATATAATATGTAATAGTATGTATTATATAAGAGAGAGGTTGCACGTGCTTCTGCGCTGGGGCGAGAGGCGGAGGTGAAGGGAGAGGGGAAGAGAGAATCCCAGGCAGACTCCGTGCTGAGCCCAGAGTCCAAGGCAGAGCCCAGCCTCAGACCCTGAGATCATGAACTGAGCAGAAACTGAGAGTCAGTTGCTCTTTTTGGGGGGAGAGGGGGGTCTTTTTTTAAAATTTAAATTCAATTAACTAACATATAGTGTATTATTAATTTCAGAGGTAGAGTTCAGTGACTCATCAGGCTTACGTAGTACCCGGCGCTCGTTGCATCACGTGCCCTCCTCAGTGTCCATCACCAGTTATCCCATCCCCCACCCTTCCCCCCTCCAGCTACCCCCAGTTGGATTAAGAGTCTCTTATGGTTTGTCTCCCACTCTGATTTCATCCTGTTTTATTTTTCCTGCATTTGTTTCTTTTAGTAACCAGAATCATGCTGTATGTTTTATTCTTCCATGTTGGCTTGTTGGAGATGTTCTCAACCTAGCACACTCCTTTTATCCATTGTATATTCCACAGAATTAGTGTCACTGTTTGGGTTGTGTCATTCTGCTGTATTAACTATGCCCCTTTTTGTGCACAAACTTGAGCACAGGAGCTGGCATTTGAGGGGAAGAGTGTCAGTTTGAGTCCTTGGCAATCTGAGGTGAAGGTGTGTTGACTTGGCATTGAGCAGGTGGCAGGTGGTGCATGGTGACTTGGGCAGGGGAGAATATGGGACTCACAGGCTGATTTTATCACGTGTGATGGGGACATGGCTGTTTTTCCTCCAGATCATAAATTCCTTTAACTTTTGTTTTTCTGGGAAACTCTCTCTCTCCTTCTATTCTGATGAAAGCCTTAAATGGATAGAGTATTCTTGGCTGTAGATTTTTTCTTTTTAGCAGTTTGAATACATCTTGCTTCTCTCTTCTGGCCTGCAAAGTTTCTGCTGAAAAACCCACTGATAGCCTTATGGGGTTTCCTTTGTATGTAACTGCTTTCCTTTCTCTTGCTGCTTTTAAAATTCTCTCTATCAGGGTGCCTGGGTGGCTCAGTGGGTTAAGCCTCTGCCTTCGGCTCAGGTCATGACCCCAGGGTCCTGGGATCGAGTCCCACATCGGGCTCTCTGCTCAGCAGGGAGCCTGCCTGCTTCCCCCTCTCTCTCTTCCTGCCTCTCTGACTACTTGTGGTCTCTGTCTGTCAAATAAATAAATAAAATCTTTAAAAAAAAATAAAAATCACTACTTTTGGCCATCTTATTTACTTTGTGTCTTGGTGCAGAGCTCTTTGGGTTGGTTTTGTTGGGAGCTCTCTGTGCCTCCTGGATCTGCATTTCTCTTTCTTTCCCCAGATTCAGGAATTTTTCAGCTATGATTCCTTCAAATAAATCTTCTATTCCTTTTTTTTTTTTTTTCTCCTTCTGGATCCCTATCATGTGACTCTTAGGCCCGAGTGTCTCTGAGTTCCCTGGGTCTATTCTCATTTTGTGTATTTTTTACCCTCTCATCTGCTTGATTACTCTCCATTACTCTGTCCTCAAGGTTCCTGATTCATTCTTCTACTTCCTCTTGTTTGCTATTTATTCCAAGTGGTCTATTTTTATTTTCATTTAGTGAGTTCAGTATCTCTACATAGCTCTCTCTTACGTCTCCTATCTCTTAGTGGAGGTCTCATGGAGGTTCTGCACTCCTTTCTCAATTCTAGTGAGTATCTTTATGAGCATTACTTTAAATTTGTTATAAAAAAATTGTTATCAGACATATTACTTATTTTCACTTGGCTTAGGTCTCTTGCTATGATTTCGTTCCACTCTTTCATTTGGGACATATTCCTCTGTCTCCTCATTTTGTCTACTCTGTGTGTGTTTCTAGAAATGTCAGCTGTGTTTCCCACACTTGAAAGCAGTGGCTTTATAAAGAAGAGATCCTGCCTTGCCCCACAGTACAATGTCTGCTTTTGACCAGAGAATGATGCTTCAGTGCTGTCTCCTATGTGTGTTGCTACAGCGGTGTCCTTCCATCATGGTGGAGCTGTGTTTGCCTTCAGTACAGCCTGCGATGGTTCTCTGCCTGTTGTGGGCTAAGTCTGGTGCCTGTGGTGTTAGTGAGCCAATCTGAGGCAACATTGGGCTTGAGTTGACTAAGACCAGCTGTTTGGCAGAGATGAGACAGCACCAAACTGAGGGCACTTTCCCTGTGCTGTCCCCTGAGAAGCTTTTGTTGGTGGGCTGGACCTGCAGTCAGGCCAGCTGCCCGCGCTCGGCCCACTGCTGGGGTCCCAGTCAGACTGGTGTGTGGTTATCTTCCTCTCTCTGGAGCAGTGCTGGCCCTTGACTGTCCTGCTGGCACACTGCCAGGTTTGTGGCACTGCTTTAATGGGACCCTGCCAAGAGCGATCAGAAGGGGTGGGTCCACTTGACGGTAGCCTCTTGTCTACATCGGGCTGTGGAGAGCCTGTCCTGCCAGTCTGCAGGTCACTTTCCGGGTTATTTATGCCGATGTGGGTGCTCTCTAGATGGCCACGTGGCAAGCGGTGAACCCAGGGTCCTCCTATTCCACCATCTTCCCAGCAGCCAAGAGTCGGTCGCTTAACTGAATGAGTCACCCAGACCCCACACTGCCAACCCCACTTATATTGATAGTTGATATTTGTTTTTCTTCAGTTTTTATGGGTTGATATTTTTCTTTTGAGTTAATTCTCTTCAGTTTTATAAAGCATATACTTAGTTTCGAAGTCAAAATCATGCAATAAGGACTTTTCCAGAAAGCTTGCTTCCTTCTCTGTTTTCTCCCGTCTCTCCCTCTTTCTTGTTGGAAATCATCTTTTATTAGCTTTTGGACACTTTTTAAAACTTTTTAAAAATTAACATATAGCTGACATACAATGTTATATTAATTTCAGTTTTACAACATAGGGGTTGGTTAGTTCTGTACATTTCTGCACGCCCCTCACGACGAGTGTGGTCGCTACCTGCCGCTGCCGCTGTCCAGTGTGACTGTGCTATCATTGAACGTACCTTATTGACAGAGATCTTAGTACTTTCAATCTTCTATAATTATAAATAATTCTGCCTTTTTAAAAAATTTTTTTATTTATTTGTTTGACCGGCAGAGATCACAAGCAGGCAGAGAGGCAGGCAGAGAGAGAGAGCGAGGCAGGTTCCCGCTTGAGCAGAGAGCCCGATGCGGAGCTCGATCCCAGGACCCTGGTATCATGACCTGAGCCGAAGGCAGAGGTTTTAACCCACTGAGCCACCCAGACGCCCCATGAGTGTCATTTCTAAAAACTATTTATTGGAGTAGAATATACATATGGGAAGCACATAGCCCACAAATATGCAACTCACTGAATTTCCACAGGGAACATATTTGTACAACCGACACCCAGATCAGAAAGCAGGAAGTCACCAGCATCACCCCACCTCTGCATCCCTCTAGTCACTACCCACCTCGCTGCACCCACCAGCATGGCTCCCAATAGCAGGGATTAGTTTGATTCTTTTGTGCCTTCTCTAAATGGAATCATAGGACAGATCCTTCTCACTGTGCTTGTGAGATTAACCTGTGCTTTCCCATCCTGTGGGATTGTAAATCATTCATTCTCATCACTGTGCACACGCTATTTCATTGTGTAAGTGTGTTACGATTTACTGATACATTGTGTTACTGAGGGCACTTGGATAGTTTCCAGTCTGGGGCTGTTATAGATAGTGCTGGGCGAACACTACTACATGCACCTCTTGGGAACATATGCACACATTTCTGCTAGAAGTGGAATTGTGAGTCATAATACGTGTGCATGGTTAGGGTTAGGAGATAATGGTTCATCGTTCTGCAGTGCGGCCGCACCAGCTTTTGCTCCCAGCAGCAGTGCAGGAGAACCAGTTGCTCCGCAGCCTTGTCAGCAGTTGGTTCTTGTCGTGTTTGAATTCACATTTCACGTATTAGGAGTGAAACAGTATTTTTTCATATATATTTTTTTCATATTTTTTAAAAACATTCTATTTATTTATTTGACAGAGAGACAGAGATCACAAGCAGGCAGAGAGGCAGGCAGAGAGAGAGGAGGAAGCAGGCTCCCTGCTGAGCAGAGAGCCCGATGCGGGGCTCGATCCCAGGACCCTGAGATCATGACCTGAGCTGAAGTCAGAGGCTTTAACCCACTGAGCCATCCAGGCGCCCCAATTTTTTCATATATTGATAAGCATTTTACACTTTTTTGTGAACTGTATTCAACATTCATTTTTTATTTAAGTGTTTGGTATTTTGGTTCTTTTTTTTTTTTTTTTTTTAAAGAAAGAGAGTCAGAGAGGGGTAGAGAGAGGGGGACAGAGAATCCCTAGCAGACTCCATGCCCAGCAGGGAATCCAACGCGGGGCTCCGTCTCACAACCCTGACATCACAACCTGAGATGAAATCGAGAGAGTCGGGCATTCGACTGACTGAGCCACGCAGGCTCCCCTTGCTTCCAAATGGTTAACAGCTTTTTGGAAATTAGAGCTTCTAGCTTGAGCTGATGATGACCGGTTTCCACCTTCCCACCATCTCACTGTCCTGCTTTGTCCCTGGAGGGCTGACCCTTTCATGTTCTGTCACCCTGACTCTGCTGTGAGCTTCTGGTGGAGTCTGGACAGCAAGAGCCCCTGGCAGAACAGAGGCTGGGGAGAGCTGTGTCCGCTCTCCCTTCCGGCTTCAGCAGTGACTGCTCTTCCCTGCTAACCCCCTCTCAAACCCTTCCTGCTCCAATTTCAGCTCGCCGCGGGCTCTGATAACATCATTTCTTCCCCTTGTCTGTCTTCTAGCGGAGCTGAGGACATCCTGATGCCTGACCCTGGGCGCTTACGTCCCTCGCCGTGGCTCTGTGTGGATGCCTTTCAGTAAAATCTCTTCAGCTGAGCCATGTGGGAGTGAATTCTGATTCCGCATCCTATTTGTCACATCATTCTTGGTGACACAAGTCACACATCGCTTTTCTCAGTTTCCCATTTTTCCTTTGACTTTGTTGTGGTGCTTTTTCATGAAATTATTTTTTTAAAGTGTGCAAATTTATTTTTCCTGTTATTTTTACTTCAGCTATGGGGATCATAATTAATAAAGTTTTTCTTGCCTCCTGGTTTTAAAGGAAGGAATCCTACATTTCTTTAGAATTTATTTGAGTTTCACTTTTAACATTTTGATCTCTGACCCACTGGAATTTACTCCATAGGCAATCTCTTATGTCACCTTCTGGACACAGACTTTATTGTTTGGTATATGCTATTTTCTGGGACAACCATAATAATCTCTTTTATTCCAATCCTTCAAAACTGTGAGTCAATGATAACTTTTTGTTTGTTTTTGTTTGTTTGATTTAAGCCACCCAGTTGGGACATTTTATGATGACTCTCAATCCTGTAGCTCTGGAAACTGTATGCTGAAGATTCCCAGACTTCTGTCGAGGACTCACACCTCTTTCCAGCTGTTCACTTCACGTCCTCACTTGGATAACTTGTAGACATCTCTAACCTGACGTGTCCAGACTGAATTTCCAACGTCCATCCCGTAACCCGCATCTCCAGGCTCTGCCTCTCAGCTGACAGCAACTCCAGCCGTCAGCGGCTCACACAATGGCCCTGGAGTCAACCCTGACACTTCTGTTTTTTCATGTACCCCACATCCAACACATATGGAAATCTTATTACATCTGCTTGGAAAATATAGCCCGGATCCAACCCTTTCTTAGCTCCTGGTAGCACCTGGTCCGAGACACCAGCCTCCCCAGCTCCCTCATTCTACTCTAGTAGACGCTAACGCCCTCCCCAGGGTCTGTGAGATCCACACAAATCCCCCCTTCTCTCTTCCTCTTCCCTGCCTGGCCCGTCTCCTCCTACGCCGGCTTGCTCGCTCTGCTGTAGCTGCCCCGGCCTGCTTGCTCTGCCGTGTAGACGCAAGGCGCACTCCTAACATTAGATTCTGACCGTCCCAAATACCTTGCTCACACACCCTAATGACTAATTTATTCACCTCCTTCAAGGCTTTGCTCACGTGTCAGATTATCAATAAGCTCTACCCTCACCGCCCTATTTAATATTAAAAACTACCCTCTGTTCTCCAGATCCTCCTTGTCCTGCTCTGATTTTGCTCCTGGGGACAGGCAGGGTCTTCGTCCACTTTGCTCACTGATGTATCCCAAGAGCACATAATATGTGCTCAGTACGTACTTGCTCTGGATGAAAACACACATATCAATGTGTATATTTGAATATGTTTATCATGTGCTTAAGTACATTTTTATTTTAAAACTATGTTTTTAAAATTAATACAATAATACATACTTACTGTAAAGAATTCAATACAGAAAGTGTATAAAGTAAAAAGTAGAAGTACCTGTTTCCACTAACCCACGTCTGACTGTAACCACTGTTTCTTTTCTTTTTTTTTTTTTTAATTTGTCAGAGAGAGGGAGAGGGAGAGAGAGCGAGCACAGGCAGATAAAGAGGCAGGCAGAGGCAGAGGGAGAAGCAGGCTCCCTGCCAAGCAAGGAGCCCGATGTGAGACTAGATCCCAGGGCGCTGGGATCATGACCTGAGCCGAAGGCAGCCGCTTAACCCACTGAGCCACCCAGGCTTCCCAGTAACCACTGTTTCTGATTTGGTGTCTGCTATTCCGGATTTCTTTTAATGCACATGGAGACATGCGTGCGGACACATATGTGTTTATAGAGATGGGATCATATTACTTATACATTTTCTGAAGCGTTTTCATTTACTGTATCATGGATAACTTTCTTAGAAGCACAGACAGATCGATTCATGCTTTCTTTGTTCCACATGTTCTGCTACATTGATAGCTAAGATGTTTTTTATGAATAAGTCATTGGTTTGTGGAGATTGCCACAACCTAGAATTTTATGTTAGGGAAACTCTATCAATTTTTTAAAATTTATTTTATTTACATTCAACTCATCAACTTTTTAAGTTTGAGATTTAAGATATTTGGGAAAGAGATTGCCTGGTTTACCTTATCTATAAAGAAAAAAATTGCAAAACAAGTTATTTGAAAATATTACTAAAGAAAAAACAGTTTAACAAAATCGATACTTTTATATTATCCCTTAATAAAGGTAGTACTAGAGAAGGCCTATTTATTTTAAAACTCTCTATTTTCTGAAATCTTGGTGTTTGCAATGATGTGGATGGCATTAGAGGGTACTATGCTGAGCGAAATAGGTCAATCAGAGAAAGACAGTTATCATATAATCTCACTGATACTTTGGAATTTAAAAGAAACAGAACAGAGGGTCATCGGGGAAGAGAAGAAAAAATAAAACAAGACGAAATCAGGGAGGGAGACAAACAATAAGAGACTCTTGATCACAGGAAACAATCTGAGGGTTGCTGGAGGGGAGGGGGCCGGAGGGACGGGGTGACTGGGCGATGGACACTACGGAGGGCACGTGATGTGATGAGCACTGGGTGTTCTATAAGACTGATGAGTCACTGACCTCTACCTCTGCAACTAATGATACACTCTATGTTAATGAATATATATATATATATACATACACACACACATATTAGAGGCCATTCTTTACCATTGACTAAGTTCATTTGGGATCGGAAGGGCAGCACTCTTTGTGTGACTCCAGGCCTGCCTCCCCTGTCTTTTTTTTTTTTTTTTTTTAAAGATTTATTTATTTATTTATTTGACAGCATGCGCGCGCGCTGTTTTCTAAAGTGGCTGCCTCATTTTACATTCTGCCCGGCAGTGTACAGGGTTCTAACACCTCCGAATCTTCCATAATACCGGTTATCACCTTTTTCATTTTAGCCATTTTTAGTGACTGTGAAGTGGTGTTTTTTTTTTTTTTTCTGGAGCTATTGTTCTTTTTAAAAAATGTTATTTATTCATTCGACAGAGAGAGAGAGAGAGATCACAAGCAGGGTGAGCAGCAGACAGAGAGAGAGGGAGAAGCAGTCTCCCCACTGAGTACAGAGCCCAATGTGGGGCTTGATCCCAGGACCCTGGGATCATGACCCAAGCTGAAGACAGACACTAAACCAACTGAGCCACCCAGGCACCCCCCATTTCTGTTTTGATGTGATTTCCCTAATGACTAATGATGTCCAGCATGAGCTTGTTGGCTATTTCTATACCTTCTTTGGAGAAATGTGTTTAGGTCCTTTATCCTTTTTAAAGTGGATTTTTTAAATTATTGAGATGTAGGAGTTCTTTGCAGATTCTGGATACAAATTCCATCAGATATATGATTTGCAAATATTTTATCCTATTCTGTGAATTGTCTTTCCTTTTCTTGATGGGTGTCCTGGGAGTCACTTAAATTTTAATTCTGACGAAATCCAACACATCAAACCTCTCACTCTCTCTTTTTAAAAGATTTTATTTATTTAGTTGACAGAGAGAGACACAGCGAGATCCCTCAAGCAGGGGGAGTGGGAGAGGAAGAAGCAGGTTTCCCACTGAGCGGGGAGCCCATTGTGGGGCTTGATCTCAGGATCCTGGGATCAAGACCTGAGCCCAAGGGAGACGACACTTAACCTTAACGACTGAGCCACCCAGGTGCCCCACATCAACTCTCTCTTTAATCACTCTTGCTTTTGGTTTTGCATCTAAGAAATCTCCAAGGGATTCTTACAGATCCTAAAGTTTGATAACCAGATGCCCCTGAAGACATACTTTATCTATTCTTATTTTTTCATTTCATTTACTTAACAAATTGGGCCTGGTTTCACAGTGGTAAGTAACACAGATAGGTCCCCGCTCCCAAAGAGTTGCATCTATCCATGGTGGGATACTGTAAGCAGACAAATGGAAAAAAATTAGATAAATTCTCCATTGATATAAATTTTATACAGAAAAGGGATAGGGAGCTCTGAGAGAGAGCAGAGACTAGAGACCCTCTTGTAGGCTGGTCAGGGGAGACTTCTCTGAGGCGGGCATGCTGCAGTTGAGATGCGATTGAGGAGTGTGGGAACGGAATTTTACGCCGGATGGACAGCATGCCTCACCATTTTGCTCTGCCTCGTTTTACGTGGACGATCAGACTGGGAAAATGCTTTATTTTATTTAATTTTTTTTTAAGATTTTATTTATTTATTTGACAGAGATCATAAGCAAGCAGAGAGGCAGGAAGAGAGGGGGAAGCAGGCTCCCTGCTGAGCAGCGGGGCTGATCCCAAGACCCTGAGAGTGGCTTAACCCACTGAGCCACCCAGGTGCCCCAAGATGCTTTATTTTAAAGATGTCTTACCATATGCAGATTCTTCAACCAGCATTTTGGATTCCCTAGGACAAAGCCTCTCATTATCTTAGTTCAGAAGTCTTTGGGGACCCCAGAAGGGAATGACTGATGAAAGGCACTTGGAAAAGGAGAGTTACTATGTATCTCTCTTCTTTTTGTGAAAAAAATTCTCACACAAAATGCATGCTGCGATTTTCACACAACTGTCCCCTCTAGAGTGATAGTGAAATAACTGATGATCATTTTTTTTCTTTTCTCTGCATCCGAGTGACTACTGCTCACAGCTCAATATTAGCTCCAGAAGGGGAAAAAAATGTTGAGAGCAATTGAAAAGATGCATTCGTTGGAGCAGTTCCTATTTTTGAACGCACAGGTAAGTTCTGAGCTTAGGAGCATAGGAAGAAAACCCTTTGTGATAAATAATATACCTGATAACGAGCAGCAGCAGGAGAAAAAGGGTTCCAGTTGGAGCTCAAGATGAAACGGAGCAGGTGCGCGAAGGGAGTCTCTGCGTCCTGCGTGGACAGGGAGGCGACAGATCCGTCACTGTTCTCTTGTTCTCTCCTGGACGGTCCACCGCGTGTCCTGGACTTTCCTGAGGACTTAGCGCTCCGCTCTCCGCTCTAGGCCCCGGCGATTGACTCACACGACCTCACCTCATCTTTTTAAACCCAACAGGCAGGTCTGAGTATATGAATTTTAGACAGGAAGGGGCTGGGATTCGGAAACGCTGAATAACTCCCCCAGGGTCAGGAAGACTAGCCAGTGCCCGAGTCAGCGCGCATCAAAACAAAACAAAACACAAAACCCAGGGATTTCAGAATAAAAGTCTAAAATAATCTGGAGAACAAAGTGCTTTAAACTCCTCCAGCTTCGGGCTTTCCAGGGACCTCGACTCGCAGCGGCTCCAGCTTCTGTCTCCAGCGAACAGAGCGTCCGCCCCACGGGAGTATTAAGGCCCCATTAGCTTGTCCCCCATCACCCCGTGTGTCCCCGGAGACCCGCCGGGCGCCGCGCCGTGAGTCGCGGCTCTAACCGGTGCTTCCAGGCCGGGCCACAGGCGGGGACGCGCCCGGCCGGAGCCCCGGGAAAGAGCGAGTCCGGACGCTCGTCCACGCAGCCGGATCGCGGAGGCGTTCGCGGGAGTCCGGGGAGCTGGGTTTGTGCGTCGCGACCCGCCGGTCCCGCGGCCCCGCTCTCCGCCCGCAGCTCGCGGTTTGCCGGGACTTTCCCAACCGGCACTGGGGCCGCGGGGCAACCGGTGCGGAGCGTGGGGAGGGGGAAGGGGAGCGGGGGGAAGGGGAGGGGGGAGGGGAGCGGGGACGGAGCCCCCGGTCCTGCGGACGGGCCGAGCGGGTCTGCGCGGGGGTCGCGGCTCCGGGCCCCGGTTCCGAGCACCGCGTCTGCGCTCCCGCTCCCGCGGGCGGTGGGTTCGGGGCTCGACGTCGCGGGGATGAATAAAGGCGCGGCCGGGGGAGCCCGACGTGGGCGCGCGGCGGAGAGGCAGGGGGCGGCCCCGGCCGCGCGACGGGGTCGGTGAGGCCGGAGGAGGCGGCGAGCGGGGGGGAGGCGGGGAGGGCGAGACAAAGAGCGGCCGGCGGGGCCCGGGGCGGGGGGGGGGGGGGGGGGGGGGGGGGGGCGGGGGG
>NC_081566.1:337248-481863 GCF_022355385.1 Mustela nigripes | reverse complement strand
CCGGCTCCGCGCCCCGCGGCGGGTACGGGCTGTGCCCCCGCCCCGCTCCGCCCGCCGCGGGGCAGCCGGAGCCCTTTGTGGGAGCATCTTGGGGGCGCGTCCCTGCCCCGCGGCCGCGGCTTCCGACAGGCCCCCTCCCCCCGGCCGGACTCTCCAGCGCCGCCCGCAGCCCCTTCTCAGACCCCGGCGGGGAGCACCTCGGTGCGTGCGCGGGGTCCGGTGCGGGGCGTCCCGCTCCTTCAAGGCGGGGCTCACGCTGCGCTCGGGGCGGCCGGGGGCTGGGGGGGGGTGGGTGCGAGGCGGCCTCGGCCCCCGGCTGGAATCCGTGCGGACCGGGTGAGCCTCGTCGTCCCGGCCGGGCCCGGTCCCGACCCCCCAGCCTGGGTGAGAGGCGCGCCCTGAAGTCGCGGGGCCGACCCTGCGCGCGGGAGGAGGTGCGGTGAGCTCTGGGGGCCTCGTCCAGCCTCCAGGCCAGACCGGAGCCCGCGGCACGTTTTGACGAAGGCCCGTGAGCGGACACCGCCGGTTGGGGAACCGGGACGCTCTGGGGCGCTCCCGAGGGCTCTGCTTTCCCGCAGCCGCGCGCCACGCGTCGGCACCGCTTTGGTGCGTGTCCGCGGCCGTCGGTCCGCCCCGGTCCCTTTCCGCCGCGGCTGCGAAGCGCTTCTTTGGAGAGCAGGTCGTGGGGTCGTCCTCGCTGTGGAGTGGGAGGTGGTGTGGCTTCGGAGGGGAGGACCTTCGTGCCTTGATGTGTCCAAGGTGGATAATGGCAACCGGGCAAGGCCACCGGAGCGAGCTGGGGGCTGCGGAGGACGGGCGTCTCCGCGCCCCTCCCCAGCTGGGCCGCCTGCTCCGTCCCTGGGACCCGGCCCGGGAAATGAGGGGGGACATCTCCTGCGGGGGGGGCCAGGGGCTCTCCCTTCCGACCCAGCGCACTGCGACCTGGGGCCCGGCGAGGAGTCGCATTTCCCAGGCTCTCCGAGCAGAAACGGGGGGGCGGACCTCAGATCACACAGACAGGGGCTCTTCGTCCCGCTTTCTTTCTTTTCTTTTCTTTTTTTAAAGATTTTATTTATTTATTTGAGAGAGAGAAAGTATGAGAAGGGGGAGGGTCAGAGGGAGAAGCAGGCTTCCTGACAAGCAGGGAGCCCGATTCGGGACTCGATCCCGGGACTCCAGCATCGTGACCTGAGCCCAAGGCAGTCGCCCAACCAACTGAGCCACCCAGGCGCCCCTCATCCCGCTTTCTTTAACTGGGATTTGTTTCTGTCACTTCTTCCAAAGCGTCCCTCTTTTCTAGTTCCAGTCCCCACGGGTCTTGTTTTGTACCTGTAAGATGTTCATAAGCACTTTTCATGCACACGTTCAGAAACTTCCTTCCCTTCGCCTGTGAAGGGCGGTTACCCTGTTCCAGAGGTGCGGAAACAGACTCAGGAGAGGTCAGGGCTGGGCCCAGGAGCCAGGCTTGAACTCAGGACTCTGCACTTGGCAAAGCTTTTCACACACGCGGGTCCTCAAACACAGGGCTTCTCCCTGCCCCAAAGCTCTACCACCGTGGCAGGAAGATTAGGGACCCGTCAAAAAGAGGCATTTTTGATTGGCATTTTTGACACTAAATCCAAGACCTCAGGAGCTCACGCCATCTCCTACCATCTCTTTGCGTTGCAGCCCTGCGTGCTGGGAGTGTCCGACGGCGGAGAACGGCATGCGCAGAGGGCTGAGCTCTTTGGGTTCCGTGGAAGGCGGCATGGGCTGACCTGGAACTGACCTGCATGACCAGCAAAGGAGGTGCGGTGCTGTGGGGGAGCTGTGCTGCTGCCTGGGACAGTCAGGAAGCCTTCCGGTGGGAGGAGGGCTGGTGTAGGGGAGGGGCGTTTGCAGAGGTGGGGGGTGAGCATGCTTCCCTGTAAGGAGACTAGGGTAGGTGCCATGGAGCTCCAGCACCATGTTGCTTGGCCTGAATTTGGGGGGAAATCCCATGTTTTTAAAATTGGCAACTAATACAGAACAGTTTTCAGAATGAGCAGAGCAACCGAATTATGTGTGGAGGCCGGTTGTTGCCCGCAGACTGCCAGCTTGCTGCCTCTGGGCTAGACCTTGGGAAGCACTTGTCCTTCTGAGATGCACTAAAGCGTGACTGGACAGGGGGAGTGGCGTCTTCTAGCTGTTTTTCTTTGAGAACAAAAAGCATCAACAAAACGGGAGATTGCTGTGGGTGCTGCCTGGAGCCGGGAGGAAGAGCTGACTTTACTGCTCAGGCCTTCATTCCGCAGCAGGTGCATCGCATCTGACTCTAGCCTTCCACCCGGAAAAGGCCTGCCGCCGGGTGGTACGCGCTCCCTTGGCCAGTTACAGGCCCGGCAGGCCTTCAGGGCAGATCTGTTCAGGAAGGCTGGGAGCCTAAAGGGGGGCGTTTTCTGTGTGAGCTGGGGTGAGACGGGGACACAGCAGACTGGGGTCTGGGTTTGGTTTTTATTCCAGGAGCAGGTGAGGGAGCACTGGGTCGGGAGCACCGTCTGAGGTCAGGCGGCCTGCACCCACCCCTGCCACTCGCAAAATGTGACCTTGGATGAATAATGGAAAGCATGCCTGGAAGGCAGTAACTTTTTAAGAAAACACGAATTATTGTAAAAGTTTTTTTTTTAATAGAGAAAGATGTGGGAAAATAAAATTCCCTCCACTTCTTCCTTCCCTCCCCTCACCCGAGAGGGAACCCCTGTGCGTGTAATATCTTCTAGGCCTTCTGCAGTGCCTAAGTGTAGGCCAGCCAAGTCTGGACGTACAGGTGAATGCGGAATACGTGGGTTCTTGGTACGATACTGCACAACGCGGTAAAAATATTATCTGCATTGCCAGGTTTAGGACCAGCCTTATACTGCAAATGCTTTTAAAAATACATATGTGGGGATCATATATTACTGTGTGCTCTGTGACTTACTTTTTTAACTTAACAATGGGACCTGGGGGGTGCCTGCCTGGCTCAGTTAGTTGAGTGTCTACCCTCGGCTCGGGTCTTGATCCCAGGGTCCTGGGATCGAGTCCTGCATCGGGCTCCCTGCTCAGTAGGGAGCCTGCTTCTCCCTCGCCCACTGTTGTCATTCTCTCAAGTAAATAAATTTAAAAAAAAAACAACAAAGAAAACAGAAAAAAACAATGGGACTTGGATGTCTTCCGGTATTAAAAACATAGGGGCGCCTGACTGGCTCAGTTGGTGGAGCGTGTGACTCTTGATTTTGGGATCATGAGTTCAAGCCCCATGTTAGGGTTAGAGATTACTTACAAACAAACAAACAAACACAGAGAGGCGCCTGGGTAGCATTTCGGGCTCAGGTCCCAGCCTCAGGTCCTGGGACGGAGCCCCTTGTCAGGCTCCCTGCTCAGCAGGAAGTCAGCCTCTCTTCTCCCTCTGCCGACCCTCCCCATTGCTCCTTCTCTTTTTCTCTCTCAAATAAATAAGTGAAATCCTTAAAAGAAAAAAAGAACTTAGATATGCTTCATTCTTTTTAATGGCTACATAGTATTTCATGGTGGAGATTCACCATGATTCATTTGCACAATCCCCTGTTTACAGGCGCCTCGACTGATTCCAGCTTCCTCCCTTGTAATAACACTGTAGTCAAACACGTCCCTGTGCACGTGGGGGCATTTCTGCATAAAACGTGCTCCTACCAGTAAAGCTGGTGAGCCAAAGGGTATGTCATTCAAAATGTTTATTTAAGCATAATTCCCTTTGTTTATTGGGATCTGGAGATTGTGCAGAAGAAGATTTAATTTATTGACTTAGTTGGTTTACTTGATTGGGGATTGGTATATATGGTATATGTGATATATATATATATGCATATATGAAGCACAACATTCACAGGCTGTGAAAGTCAACAGCTCCCTCCTACCTCAGCCCTCCATTTCCTTTTTTGGAGGAATTCTTTACTAATTTTTCCAGTTTTTGTGTATTCATCTAGAGAAAGCCTGTGCATCTGTAGGTAAATGTGTTTTCTGGTTTTTTTCTCTCTAAATATGGTAGCATACCATTCTGCTACCCTAGTCTGCTTACAGAGTTTTAAAAAATGAACGTACGTCTTAGAGACCATTCCCTATCAGAGTTCTGTGCATTTTAGGGTCTCTCAAGTTAATGCTTAAAAAAAAAAGTTTAATTTAATTTACACTCTTTCAAATTGCCCCATGAAATCCTTTTCTGTCAAATTGTTTGTGATATCATCAGTTCTTGAGGCTCTTTTAAAATTCTGGACTTTAATTCTTTTCTTATTAATAAGTCAAGTATCTTGCCTTTTTGTTTTCTTCCCCAGCTTTGCTCACTGTGATGTGCAGAAGTGATGACTTTTTACGAGGCTGAATCTGTGTCACTTTTCTGTGGACCTCAAGTTTTCTGTCCTGCTTAGGAAGCCCTCTCCTGTCTCAGGATTAACTTATATTTCTTACATTTTCTCTTTTCTCTCCATTCTTTCTTTGCTTTTTTTTTTTTTTTCACTTAAAGATATTTTACATTATTGGGGCACCTGGGTGGCTCAGTGGGTTAAGCATCTGCCTTCAGCTCAGGTCATGATCCCAGGGTCCTGGGATAGAGCCCCACATCGGGCTCCCTGCTCAGCAGAGAACCTGCTACCCCCTCTCCCTCTGCCTGCCGCTCTGCCTACTTGTGGTCTCTCCGTCTGTCAGATAAATAAATAAAATCTTTAAAAAATTTTTTACTTTACTGTTTCTTTCCTTCTGTCTTCTTTCAGGTTCCCTCCTCTCAGACAAGGGGGAAGTCAGGGTTTGAATTTATCCATTAGTCTCATTAGCCAATGTGGGATCTCTATTTTCCTTCATTTTTAGAGGGATTTCTTTCTTTCTTTCTTTTTTTAAGATTTTATTTATTTATTTGACAGACAGAGATCACAAGTAGGCAGAGAGGCAGGCAGAGAGAGAGGGAAGCAGGCTCCCTGCTGAGCAGAGAGCCCGATGCGGGACTCGATCCCAGGACCCTGAGATCATGACCTGAGCTGAAGGCAGAGGCTTTAACCCACTGAGCCACCCAGGCGCCTCGAGAATCGGCATTCTTGGTGGACACATTGCTGTGCCAGGTTGTGGAGCTGGAGCACAGCCCTCAGTGTCTGGAGAGCCCCCGGGGAGGGGTTATAAGTGAGCACACGGTGGGGGTGGCTGGGCCTGGCAGAGTGTGACCAGGCTGGTTAGGAGTCCACTAGTCCAGCAGCTCTGGGGAGAGCTGGGGGAGACCAAAGGGAGAAGATGAGGTAAGAGTAGCCATCGAGAGAAAGACAGGGAGGCTCCCAGCTAGGGTCATGGCAGTGGCCGGTGACCGTGAAGTTCTTACGGGTGCACTCGATGTCTGTGATAAGGAACGGAACCAACGAACAGTGACTGCTTTTCACCTACAGCATCTCATTGAAACAAGCAAGTCCACTTGACAACCCAAGGCTCAGATATGTTCATTCATCTCCCCAAGGTCACACACTCCGGAAGAAGGCAGTCGGGGGCCTTGGCCCCATCAGGATTACCTGGCAGGAGGGCTCTCTGGTGTCCCGGGTTTCTGCCTGGAGGGATTAGGGCGGGTGGTGGTGTTTTTCGAGGGTGCTGAGAACCATGAAGGCCAGCGCATTGAGATGGGAGCAGAGTTGCTGGTGACTGTGTGTTCTGGCTGAGTGGCCTGGGTGTGACAGATGGGTGGAAACGGCTCCTGGGGGGCGGGTGTGACTCTGGAGCTCCGAGGGCTTGTCCGGGACCCCGGGCGAGAGTTGGGAGTCACCGCTGTGCGGGTGGGTCCGGACAGAGCACGCAGACCCGGGCTCGAGGTATCAGGTGGGACCCCCTTTTACAAGGGCTAGAAAATCTGGTTCCCTTTGGCTGAAGCAGAAAGGAACATGGCCGGCTCACATCCCTAGAGAGCTCAGGAGTGGGTCTGGCTTTGGGCATGGGGTCCAGGCTCAAGCAATTTTGTCCGACTCGTTTTCTTACTTGCTCTTGTCTCGGGCTCTCCCCTCCAGCTGACTGGGGCGGGCACTGCAAGTTCCAATTCTGGGGGGGGGGGGCAGCGGTCTCTGCCCCCAGCTAACCCTGCAACAGGCCCTCACGTCTCATAAACGGAGTGGGTCAGAGGGAGTTGCCATGGGCCCGGCGGCGAGGCCGGAATCTCCTGTCCTATCCGTGGAGGTGCATGGACTCCAGGTCTGAAAAGGGTGACTCCAGAGGAAACCTGGGGACGGCTGCCAGAGCAAAGGGGTGTAGAGGAGCGCGACCGTTAGTTCCCTCTGCAGATGGGACAGGAAGTTGCATGGCAGGGCCCTTGGGAAGCAGCAGCACTGACAGCAGGAGAGCAAGCAGTGACGGAGAGCGAGCGGAGCGGCAGCAGGGAGCTGAGGGGAGACGGGGTTTCAGAAGAGCGGGAGTCGGTCCAGGGCGCCAGGTGCCGCGGGAGCGCAAGGAAGGGTGCGCTGGATTCCGTGCGGAGGCCGTCCTCGCGTTGATCTCGCACTTGACCTGACTGCCTTCTAGAGGCTCACCTTCCGAGGCAGTCAGGACGTTTGGGCTCTACCAGGAGTTACGTGCGTGTGGCTGAGTAGCTCGCTCAGCTCTCTGGGCTTCGGTTTCATCGTGTGTGAGAGAACACGGCTGGACTGAGTGGCTCCTGTGGCCTCAAGTGCCCTGCAGTGTTGGAGATTAATGAATCTGATCACTTCACACCACCTCCTTAGCACAACCCTGGTCCAAGCCTTCACCTGTCACTGGGCTAGAGCAGCCACCTGGTGTTCCTGCATCTGTGCTCCCATTCTGTCCGTGCTTGACCCAGCAGCAGAGTGACCCTTTGAAAACCTGTCAGCTGCATTGCTCCAGGGACCTCTGTCAGATGTGAACTCTTATCCATAGCCGTCACCATAATCCTGGTGGCCTCTGTTGTGTTGTCTGCCTTGGACTCTAGGTGGTCAGCTGTTCTCCCTTCTTCCACGTTTCCCTAGTGTACTCACCATTCTGCCGCAGGGCCTTTGCACAGGCTCTTCCTGTGGCCTGAAATTCCTTTGCGTCTTTTTCTGCTCTAATCACATGTCACCTGGGTGAGACCTGCCTGCCCACTCCCACCACCTCCTCTTTCACTGGACTGCATCTTTCTTCGTGTCTCAGATACGGTCATCAGGAAGAAACAGGATTCAGAAGTGATACTACTTTAAAACATGGAAAGATAATATTCTCAATTTTAGCAATATGAGTTTAATGCATTCACTGGGCTCCAGGAGGATAACAAACCAAATAATTTGGGGTAGAAACCAATGAACGAGGTAGCGTTGTTCGTCTCGTGATGGAAGCGATCGTCGTCCTGCTCCTGGCATAGTCGCCGTCTCTCCTGTTTCCCTGGAGCGCGCGTTTTACGGAGGGACTCGTCCCACTTCCCTTCGGCCCGTTGGGGAAGTCTATGCGGTGAAGACAAAAACGAACCACAGCGCTCCCGCGGAACAGGATTTCTCGGCCTCTGTGCTGCTGACGTGCGGGGCCGGACGGCTGGTGCGGGGCTGCCCTGTGCGTCGTGGGTTAGGGACAGTACTGTCCTCTGAGACGTGACAACCAAAAATGTCGCGGGCATTTCCAGAGAATCCTCCTGGTGGGGACGGGTGCGGGCAGGGGTGGGCGTGGGAGCAGAGGCTCCTCTGAGAACCACTGATGTAGAATACTGGGGTCGTGAGTGGGTTCGATGTGATCTAGAGTCTTCTGCATGGACATTAGCGGACCTTCCCCCGCCGTCCTGATACTGTTTCCCGTAAAACAGATGAGCCTGGCCCCCCCAGGGCAGGGCTGGTGCCCAGAAACACCAGCAGCCGCCTGGCCTGGAGCGGAGCGCGTCCCCTGGGAGCCCGCCACCCGACCGGCCCCGACTGCGCGGGGTGCCCCCTCGCTGGGCACGGAAGCGGCAAACTTCTGGGCCGGAGCCCTTTTCCGGAGTAGCTGAGCAGTGAGGTTCACGTCCTGGAGCCCTGGGCCCCTCTCGGAGTCCCAGACGCGTCCGTCGGCCGGCCAGCCTCTCTTCTGTGCCAGCCGCTGCACTCAGCGAGTGAAACCTCGGACTGCACTCCAGTTTGAAGGGGAAACCAAGAGGGAGTTTCCGTTTCGTGTCTTCAGTAGCGTAAACACCTGTTGAGTTCCCCCTCTGCAGACCTCGCGACTACCTGCTTTCACTCGTGTCCTTGAGTGTTCCTCGCTTCCTGTCAGGAGGGCACCTGCTCGACGCTGGCCGCCGGCCGCCCGCGCTCAGAGCCCGCACAGCCTCACCGACGGGTCCCCTGCGCCTCGCGTCCCGTCCCTGTGCCTTGCTTTGTAACCGCAGGTCTGTGCCTCTGCAGCCCTCACCGGTTCCCCCACCGCCCCCCGCCCGACGGCCAGCGTCTCGGAGTCTGTTTAGTTTCTGGGATTCCGTATGTGGGTGGGATTCGGGGTCGTCTTTCTCGGACTGACACGCAGCACGATGCCCGCGGGGTCGTCCGGTTCTCTCGGGTGGCGCGGTTTTGTGGTCCCGCGGGGCCGAGGACTACCCGTGGTGCACACACACCGCGTCTTCCTTCCACTCGTCTGCGGATGGACACTCGGCTTGTTTCCACATCTTGTCGATTGTAAGAGACGCCGCAGCGAGCATAGGGGTGTGGGTTTCTCTTTGAGCTGGTGTTTCCGTTGTCTTCACTTGCAGACCCGGAGAGGACTCGCCGGGCCACGCAGGACCCGACACCGAGACCTGAGCCAAAGGCAGGCGCTTAAGCGACCGAGCCACCCTGGCGCCCCGTCGTTGTTCTTTTGATACTCGCCGATGGCACAGGTGCGAGATGCTCCCTCACCGCGGTTTTGAGTCGCATTTCTTGGAGGCTAAGTGACGAGCACATTCTCATGTGCCTGTTGGCCGACTGTGTCACTTTCAGAAAAACGTCTTTTCAAGTCCTGTGCCCATTCTTTAATCAGGTTGTTTGTTTTTTTGATATGAAGGTGTTTTCATATATTTTGGATATTAAGCCCTTAATGACTCGCAAATACCTTTTCTCACCCAGTGGGTTGCCTTTGTGTTTTGCTGACGGCCTCCCTTGCTGTGCAGAAGCTTTTCTGATGTTTTCCCACTTGCTGAACCTGCGTTGTTCTTCTCAGTGTGGAAGAGCTGGGCCCCGTGTTTTCTTCTAGGAGTTTTATGGTTTCAGTTTTCACACTTTCATTCTTTATCCATTTCGAGGTAGTGTTGGTGCGTAGTGTCAGAAAGTGGTCTGGTTTATTCTTCCGCCGGCTGCTGTCCGGCCGTCCGGCACCATTTATTGAAGACTCTGCCTTTTCTCTGCTGTGTCTTCTTCTTTCCTTTGTGTGGATTAATTGACCATTTACGTGAGGGTTTATTTCTGGGCTCTCTGTTCTTTTTTTTTAAGGGAGCAAGAGTTGGGGGAGGACCGAGGGAGAGGGAGGAAGAGAATCTTAAGCAGGCTCCATGCTGAGCCTGGAGCCCGACGTGGGGCTCAATCGCACAACCCTGAGGTCAGGACCTGAGCTGAAACCAAGAGTTGGACACTTATCTGACTGAAGCGTCCAGGCGCCCCTGGGCTCTCTCTTCTGCTCCACTGATCTGTGTGGTCTGTTTTCATACCACTGCGATACTGTTTGGATTATCGTACTTTGTGGTACAGTTTGAAATCAGGGAGGGTGTCTTCAGCTTTCTTGTTTCTCAAGACTTCTTTGGCTGTGTGGGGCCTTTTGTGGTCCCATACCAATTTTAGGATTCTTTGCTCCACTTCTGAGAAAAATGAAGAAAAGATTTTGATAGTATTTTGATGGGGATTGCATTGAGACTGTAGCTCGCTTTGGGTGGTATGGACATTTTAACAGTATTAATTCTCCTAGTCCGTGAGCATGGTACACCGTACATTTATTAGTGCCATCGGAGGGTGTTTCTTTCATCAGTGTTTTATAGTTTTCAGAGGTCTTGTACCTCCTTGGTTTATTCCTAGGTATCTTGTTATTTTTGATGCAATTATAAATAGGATTATTTTCTTAATCTCTCTCTTTTTCTTAAAGAGAGTGTGCAGTTGGGTTGGGGAGAAGGGACAGAGGAAGAGGGAGAGAGAGTCCCAAGCAGACTACAGACCCAGTGTGGAGCTCGGTGTGGGGCTCAATCTCACGACCCTGAGACCATGACCGGAGCCGAGATCAAGAGTTGGACACCTAACCGATTGAGCCACCCAGGCGCCCCTTGATCTTCCTTTCTGACAGCTCAGTATTAGTGTAGAGAAATGCAGCTGGTTTCTGTATGTGGATTTAGTGTCCTGGAACTTTAGTGAGTTCATTCATTAGTTCTTTTTTTAAAGATTTGTTTTTTTTTTTAACTTGACAGAGAGGGAGAGGGAGAGCTTGAGCATGAGCAGGACAGAGGAGCGGAGGGAGAAGCAGGCTCCCCACTAACAGGGAGCCCGATGCGGGGCTCGATCCAAGGACCATGGGATCATGACCTGAGCTGAAGGCAGACACTCAGCTGACTGAGCCCCCCAGGCGCCCCAGTCTTACTTTTTCCTTTGCAGTTTGGCTGCCTTTTATTTCTTCTTATCACCCAGCTGCTCTGGCAAGGTCATGTATTCTTCTCGACAATCACATAAAGTAGGTTAATTTCACGCCCTTTCTTCGGGGAGCGTTTGAAGCTCAGAGGGTTAGGAGCTCAGGCTGATCAGTGAAACTCCTATATGAATGAATGAATGACAGAATGAAAGCTTCTATGCAGCTCACACCGAGGTTCAGTCGAGTCCAGAAACTGTTTTATATGGAGTATCAGACTGACGTCAATATTAGAGGGTAGGGGGCTGTGAAATGTTTTCTCCCGCGTGCAAAGTGCTCTTGGGAATTCAAAGGGGAAACTGAGGAAGAATCCAGAAGTTTTCTGGAGGCGTAAGTGTCCTCACCTAAAGTAAAACCTTGTGCTAGGACATGCTTATCCGACAGAATAAAACGTAAAGGGAAAACTGTAGATAGTAAGAGCTAGTAAGGGTCACTGTGTGGGCGGAATGTTCCAGAAAGTTTTCTTTAGAATTTTGCTGTTCAGGTGGACCTTGAGTGTGTTGTCATTGACGTAAGTGGCAACAAGCAGGTCAGGGGCCCGGGATGGCTTTGGGAGTGATTTCCGGGCTTTCCCCAGGCTTCTTGGATCTGCCTCGCCTTTTAATTTGACTTCAGCTGGAGAAAATGCTTCATTACAAAAAGCTGCTTTGAATCAATAACCATGTGAAAAATGAATTTTAATTTTACTGAGCACAACAGTGTCTAGAGACACTGGAAGAACCGTAGTTCCTGGGTGCACAAGCCGCTGGTTCCTTGGTCGGCAGTGAGCGGCCGCCTGCCTGCAGCTGGGAACAGGAGGCTCGGAGGGTGTGTGACAGGTGGTTCCGAGAGGAGACAGAGATAAGAGGGGGTCGGTATGGCCGAGGACTGGTGCCACCTGCCCTGTCACTCGGCCTCGCGGACACTGTCCGCAGATGTCCTGTAGCCTCTCCCAGGAGCTCACTGGCCCTTCGGGAAACTGCCACTCCAGACCTCCGTACAGGTTCATCTGTGCTTCCGACTCCGGCTTCCTTCTGTGGCAGAAAACCCAGTGGGACGCCATGATTTTGCTCTTCGATTCAGCAGTTACCCTCTTACTACCTAAAAATACGGAAATTAGATGCTGAGCTCAGAGCTGTTGCAGGGCTCCCGTTTTTCTGGAATGTGCCATAGCTCCTATGTCACTAACATAGCAGAGGGTTGAGAGGTTAGAAAAGCAGCTGTCCCCCAGGGCACGGGGGACATGTCCTTTGTAGGACTTGGAGATCTCCGCCTGACGCGTGGCCTGGCTTCAGGCAGGCCTTCAACGAGCTGCACGAGGAGAACTCGAGATAGACCTACTCTGGAGGCCGAAAGTTAGGAGAAGCGGCAGAGAAGGTGTAAGGACATGCCGTCCCCTCACCGGCCGGGGGGGTCCGCGTTCGTGGCCTGCGCTGGACGTCGGCGTGGGCAACGGGCCGAGCGCCGCCGTCTAACCTGAGCTTTCGGGAGAAAGCCGGGGCCCTGGAATTCGTCCCGAAGACCTTTCCCAAGTTAGAATTCCATTCATTTACTTAATGACCTTGAGTCAACGTGAAAACTATTATGTTTTGTAGAGTTTGTTTTAAAATATAGAGAAATGTATGATAGATTTTCATAAGCTTGGTTAAGGGCTTAAAATAAAGAGTTCTGATATGCCAAGGTGGGGCAACCCTACCACGTCCTGAAACTCAACTCTGCAGAACGAGGCATTTCCAAGGGTTAGCTCAGGTTTTCGCGCGTTTTTGGAAAAGAAGGCGTTCCTGGAGGCCTCTCTTCCTGACAGTTGGGGTCTTCGATTCTGGTTGTCCTGGGAAAGCGTGGGCGAATTCGGCTCACTGTGCCACCGCGGGGCCGGGGCTGGGTGGATGGTAGGAGGCGGAGGGTGAACGAAGACCCCCCCGCGCCCGCTCTCGCCGGCAGTGGGGTGACCGCGCAGCACGGTTCGCCTTCCGCTGTGTCTCTTCCTGCCTTGACTCGGCATATCAAGGTGGCGTTGCTCTACGTGGCACGGAAGGGAAACCGTCCGGCAAGGACTTCTCCAAGAAGGGGTGACTAGCGTGGCTGGGCACAGCGGCCTTGCAGTCCGACCTGTGGTTTGGGCCTTAAACTCCCTGCGTGGGACTTCCGGCTACCTGTCGAAAGGTTGGAGGCTTGGCTTTGAGTTCCAGCCAGGAGAGCGGTGAGAGGAAAAAGGGCAGAAGCCATAGCTGAGTCTGCCCCCTTTTATCAGGAAATGGAGAGCCTTTGCCACGTGTGGACTCCCATGGACTGGGGCTGGGTTGACGGCCGCCCAAGCCCTGTGCAGCACGACTGCTTTTGGCGTATCTAGTGCCCATGTCCGGTGAGAGTTGTGTTGGGGGGGGGGGGATGATGACTGGGTGGCGAATAGCGTCTGCTTCGTCTGCAGAGCGAGAGCTACCCAGTGTGCCAGGGTATGGGGGCCCTGGGTCCCTTCATACAATCGATTATCTATCACACATATTGGGTACCTCTTCTTTGTCAGTCACTGTTCTAGGTGCTGGTGAAGGAATTTGCAGAACAGAATTCCTTGCACTCACGAATGTACCATCTTGCAGGAGAGAAAAGCATTAGCGAGATGAGTAAGTATGCGCATCCGCACTAAGAAAAAGTAAGGAAGGGACCGGAGCCACGAAGTGTTGGAAAGGACTCTGAAGGGCAGCATGGGCTGGGAAGGCCTTGCCAAAAATGCGGCTCAAGTTAAAATCTGAAGGACGTGGAAGAGCAGCCTCCAAGGATACCTGGGGTCAAGGCGTTCCCAGCACAGGAAACAGCGCGTGCAAAGGCCCTGAGGTGGATGCATGATTGATGCGTCTGCAAAATAGCAAGAAAGTCAGTGCGGCTGGAGTGGGTCTAAAAAGCAATTTTTGTTACGAGGTTGGAGCAGTAACGGAGAGCCAGATCGTGGGGGAAACTGCAGGGCTTATTCTGAGTGATATGGGACTCCTTTTAGGGTTATACATAAAGCAGTGACTTGTTCATTTGTTCTAAGCTCTTTTTGAACTGGCTCATTCTGGTTGCTGTGTTGAGAAGGGGGGCAGTGGCAGATGCGGGTAGGCTAGTAAAGAAGGAATTTTAATAATTTAGAGAAGATACAGCATAGCCTGGACTAGAGTGATGGTAGCAGAGATAGTTACAGATGCGGAATTCCAGAAACCTGTCAAAGTTAGAGCCCACAGACTTGCTGATGAACGAGATAGGAGCTGTGGGAGAGAGAGGAGTCGGGAGTGACTGCCGAGCTTACCGTCCGAGCCACTGGAGGTTGGGGCAACCGTAAGGTGAGGTGGAGCAGACCCGGGAGGGACGGGCCTGAGAGCGCGAAGTCTGGTTGGGGGCGGCTTGGCTTGCCATGCTTGTGACACCGGATGGAGATGCCGAGTGGCCGCTTGGTTGTCTAAGTCGGGAGCCCTGGGGGGCGGTCTTGGCTTCTCTCTGCCTGAGCAGGGGATCCAGCAGCAGCAGGAATTTGGAACAGCCCAGGGCTCTTCTGACCTGGTCCAACCCAGCCTTGCCTTTGGGATCGCCTGGAATCTCGGTTCCAGGCAGAATCCGCGCCTGCCCCGGGAAAGCTGGCGTGGTCTTCCGCCCACGGGAGTCCCGCGGCCCCGGCCGGGGTGTCCAGGGGCCTGGCAAAGGAGAGGTCACCGCCTCGTGTGCGGCTGGAAGTGTGTTCTTCGTAGTTCGGTCTGGCTCGACCTTCAGGATGTTGCCCCTTCCCCAGGCAGCAGTGGTCAGACCACGCTGTGTTCCCTGCCTTTCCTGAAGGGCTTTCTCCCCAGGACTTAGGACCTCCCCTGCCGAGCTGTCTTCATGGTGGGAGCAGCTGGTTTATGGACTTGCCGAGAGGCTGCGATGGCGGGTCGCCCCCTTCCGCGTCGACTGGGCCACACCAGGGGGTGCTGGCAGCTGGTGGTGTTGCTGATGGTGGCCTGGGAGGGAGGCCAAGGCCCCTCAAAACTCGTCTGGCGGTCCATGGCTCCAACTGCAGCCCGGCTTAGGACGGAGTGTCCCTTGCATTCCCCAGCACGACAGGACCCGCAGCAGAGAAGCTGAGTTTTGTGTCACCGGGTGTGCTCAGCCTGGGGGTCCGTGCTAGACGAGCAGGGGCAGGGAGGGATCATCCCGGCCAGACCCAGCCCCCACCGCTGGTGTTGGGGTGCGGGCTCACACCTGATGCCAGAGGTGCTCTTCCCTGGCCCTGGGGGGAGCTGGCCGCTGCCTTCCCTTGCTGACTCTCCAGACCCTGTGGGCAGAGGCGTTAAAGGGAAGGAACCCTGAATCAATATGTTTTTCAGCTTTTTTCTCTATTGTATTTAACGTGGAACTGCCATTGTTAGGTGCGCAAATCTGGGTTGTGTGACCACTCCCGCCATCCATCCATCGCAGAAGTCTCCTCCTCCCGGCAAACTAAGCCGTTAACCAGCCCCCCCACCCCCGCTCCCGGCTCCCAGCAGCTCGCGCTTCTACCTCGCGCGTCCTGGTGGCTCTGAGCACCTCCTGTAAAGGAGTCGTCCACCATCTGTCACTCCGTGCCCACCAGTGCCACGAAGCGCCGTGTCCTCCAGGGTCCCCCGTGTCGGGGCTTCCTTGTGACAGACGTCACAGCCTCCTTGTGACGGCCGAAGGACATGCCACACCTTGCGTACCCGTCCATTGCTCGGTGGACGCTTGGGTTGCTTCCGCACGTTTGCGGGCATGAATACTGCCGCTCGGAAACAGTGCACACGTCTCTTTGAGACCTTGCTTCCGTGATGTCGGGTTTATGAGTAGAAGGGGGACGGCCAGGCCGCGTACTAACTCAGTATTTGATTTTCTGAAACCTTCCTGCTGTTTTCCACGGCGCTTCAGCAGTGCATGCCGGCCGCCGCGGCGGGAAGGCTCCAGTTTCTGCACATCCTCTCCAGCACCGGTGGTTTTCTGTCTTGCTGTTTTTGTCCCTGACAGCAGCCGTTCTAACGAGGGTTAGACGGTGTCTCCTCGTAGTTTTATCCGCTGCTCCTCGTGCTCAGTGATGTGGAGCGTCTTTTCGTGTACCTGCCGGCCGCTTCCATCTCTTTTTTGGGCACAGGGTTTTTTGTTTTATTTTGTTTTGCTTTAGGTTGTTCTTGAATTTTAGGAGTTCTTAATATATTCTAAACGGTGATCCCTAATCAGATACATGGTTTGCACACATTCTCTCTCATGCTATGAGTTGCCTTTTTCTTCTGCACAGATGGTACCTTCGGATGTACAGATTTTTAAGTTTTCATGAAGTCCAATTTGTCTGGTTTTTGTTTTTTTTTTTTTTCTGTTTTTGCCTGTGCCTTGGCGTCGGGTCTGAGAAGGCCTGGCTGGGTCCTGTGTTGTGACTCGGTCTGTTCCACTCGTTCCTCAGGCTTCGGTCTCCCCGTCCCCAACTTGTTTTTTTCTCTCTTTCCCTCTTTCCGTGAAGTCATCAGGCCAGTCGGCCCGCAGCGCGTTTCAGGCTCAGTAAAGCTTTACGCAGCCACCGCACACATGTCCCGAGTAGAGGAGGGACTGAAGCCAAGGAAGCCGGACAGAGAAGCACACGGCATGGCCGGCGGGGCAGAGGCCGTGAAGGGGTTGGTGGGTGAGGAGTCGGAATTGGAGGTGAGGCCACAGCGTGCTGAGTCTTCTGTGGTGAACGGATGGACTGATGGTGGCCTCGTGGCCATCAGACCTAGTTTTCTCAAACTAGGCACTTAACCTTTCTGAGCCTCAGTTTCCCCGTTTTCCTTACTTAACAAACACTTACGTGGTTCCAAACACTATTCTAAGCCCCGTACAAATATTAGCCTCTTGACATCTCCCACCAACTCTAGGGGACGGTCCCCTGCTGTCCCCATTTTACAGAAGGGGAAGCTCATGCCCAGAGAGTTTAGGGGTTGCGTCATGGTCACAGAGCCAGTGAGTAGTGGAGCCGGGACTTGACCCCAGACTCTCTGGTTCTAGACTTCATGCTCTTAACCAGAGGTTAGGCTGCCTCTCTGAGATGGGGAAGAGCCTGATTTTGACCAAATCCTGCTTCAGAAGTTGCCCAGATGATCTCATGAGATGATGCTTGTCGGGACATGTCGTATGTTCACGGTGTTTTGCAAATACTGTTTATTAATAGTTAAAAATAATTAAGTAACACTCTGGAAATGGATGAGAGTCTCAGGGGTCTCAGGAGAAGGGGATGGGTCAAGGGCCAAGCCTTGGGAAGTCTCCGTGCTGAGGTGCGGGCGCTTGGTTTGGGACGACATGAGGCACTCAGTGTTGACCCTTGTGGGCGCGGTCACAGTCTGTGGAGAGCCTCCAGCCTTCTAGTCGCCGCTGAAGGCTGCTGTGAAGGGCGGTGAGGTACGCAAGTGGATAACGTCTGTGCAGAGGGGCCCAAGGCCAGGTCTTGCACTTCAGGAACTCACTCGGGTCACATCAGGAACTCACTTAGGGCCATTTGTGGTTCTGACCACCGTGTTTTTTTCTTCTGCGGAGCATTTTCCCAAGCAGACCAGAGCTCAGACCTGCTCTGTGTGTGCAGTGAGAGGCTTGGAGCTAGGACATTCCTAGGTTTGTGGTGGCCTTGAGGGGACAAGAACAAAGGGGCTCTGGGCCGGCAGAGCGCCTGCTGCACCTGCCACCTTTGGGACAACGGTCACCTGAGTGCCAGGAAGGATGGCAGGTATATGGGAAGGCACCCGGGGATCTCACGATCGCTCCCCAGCTCTCATCTGGTCTGTCGCGGGAGGGGCTGGGCTGACCATCGATCTCGCGGACCTTAGTGCAAAGCAAGGTAGTTACCAGAACCTTCTCCCCAGCTCCACCCCCGCCCCTAGCAGCGACTGACGGGTGTGACGTCTGCAGGTGCTGAGGTGACGAGCCCCTGTGAGAAGGGTCAGAGCCGTGCTGCCGGGACCTCGCCTGGCTCCTCGGAAGTTCAGAGCCACATCCCGGCCTGCAGGGCTGTTTCTTGGTGCGTCTTCCGCGCCTGCCTGGTATCTGGTGGGCGTGAAACCCGCCGGCAGCGATGCTGGGGCCCAGCCTCCGGGCCGCTCGGGCTCCTCGGGAAGACAGGCGCAGACCACAGTGAGCCGCTCCCTTGCCGGGAGGTTTGAGGACGTTGGAGGAGACTCTCCTGCCCCGAGAAACTGGTTTTCTGAGAAAACTTTAGGACAGGACAGGCGTGTCCTGTCACATCCCGTGGCCCCGCGTCAGAGCCGCCAGGAGAACCGCCGCCTCTGACCCGCACGGCCTCTGGTGCCCACCGAGCCTCGGGCCTGCTGTCCGCGGGCTCTCAGGGGCCCCTTGGTGGCCTCACTTCTGTGGGCCATGGAGGGGTCGGGGGCCTCCTTGCCTTCCTAGGGGCCTGTGGACTGGGACGCGGATCTCCTGGTCCCAGACATCCCCGCGCGGGCCGGGGGCGAAGTGCTTCTGGCTGCAGCCGTGCGGGCTCCGTGAGCGCAGCGGGAGGGCGTGCGGTTTCCGGAAGGTCGGGGAAGGCCGGGGAAGGCCGGGCCTGCGTCGTCCCGGTCCCCGGTGCTAATGTCCAAAACAGTGGGGTCTTGGCCTTTCGTGGGCAGACCATGGCGTGTCTGAGTACGAGCTGGGGTTCTCGGAGCTGCGAGGGCAGAAGTCAGCCTGCTTCACCTCCGTGAAGAGGAGTTGCGGCGGCTCCGGGACCCAGGAGGGCTGGTGGGTCGGTCGCGGACTCTCACCAGCGTCTGAGGGGGTTCGCGGCCCTCTTAGCCCCTCGCCTTCCCTCTCTCGCCGTGGCTCCCGCAGCTTCGCCGTGAGCGCCCTCCCGGAGTGCCCAGGACACCTGCTTGGCCACCCCCCCGGCCCGTGTCCTGTGGCCGCCGACCCGCGGTGGGTACGCTGCCCTTGATGACAGTCAGAGTTCTAGGTAGAAATATGAGGGGGGCGCCTGGGCGGCTCGGTCGTGGGGCGTCTGCCTTCGGCTCAGGTCATGATCTCAGGGTCCTGGGATCAAGTTCCGCGTCAGAATCCTTGCTCAGTGTGAGTCTGCTTCCCCTCTGCCTGCCGCTCCCCCTGCCTGTGCTCCCTCCCTCTCTGACAAATAAAGAGATAAAAAAGAAAAAGAAATAGGAGGTGACACCATACTATCCAAGTCTGCACAATTAAACGAGAGGTAATCTATCCTTACTTTGCAGTAATTCTGTGTTTGCAGGTCAAGGTTCTTCTAGAATTACTTCTCGGAAATTACTCTAAAACACAGTAGATACGTGTCTCAATATTCCATACTGTTGCCTTGTTTTTTAACCCACAACGATACTGATCACGTAGTTGAGTGTCGTGATATGGCCCTGGATGATTTGGAGCCGCGGCCGCAGGCTGACCCGGCAGACTGTTCACTGTCTCCGGGAACGGCCGCAGGACGAGGCAGCAGCGAGAGACCTACGTCCCGGCTTCACCGAGCCGCGGCCGGGAGGAGGCGGGAGCATTTGGTGACCTGTCAGGAGTAACTTCTGAGACGTTTATTAAAACCTCAGTCCCGGGGCGCCTGGGGGGCTCAGTCACTTAACGTCCGACTCTCGTTTTCTGCTCGGGTCATGATCTCAGGGTCGTGAGATCGAGCCCCGCAGCGGGCTCCCCACTCAGCAAGGAGTCTGCTGGAGATTCTTTTTCTCCCTCTTCCTCTGCCCCCCATTCCCCTGCACATACTCTCTCTCTCAAGCACATAAATAAATAAAAATGTTTAAAAAGCCCCTTAGCCAGGAGATACTCGTGTTGTGTCAGAGTTGCAGCCTGAGGCAGGACCCAGTGAGTGTGGGAGTTCTGAACCCCATTCGTGTCTGGCGGCAGACCTGGCCCGCAGGTGATGATGTGAGTCACCCGTGGATTTGCCGCCGTTGCAGCGGGCCCCGGCTTGTCAGGCCCTGCGGAATCCGGCCGCCTGCCAGGACATGTCCGCTGGCGGGGGCGCTCCAGGCCTCTCTCTTGTTCTTTAAGGGCTCACCCCTGAGAGATCGACTGCGGCTTGTGCCACCTACTGCAGGCCTCCTGGCGGAGCCCAGGATTCTGGATTTCCCTGGTGGGCGGCTGTTTGGCTCCCACACCCCGTCTGCTTCCTGGGAAAGGTTGGACCAGAGGACCTCGGGCTCATCCGGCAGTCCTGGGTTCTCTGTGCTTCATCTCCCAGGCCAGCTGTGGGGCTGCTGGACAGTAACACGCACCAGTAGTGCTTTCTTAATTTCTTTCCGTCTTTTGTTTGTTGTTTTGTTTTTAAATATTTTTAAGATTATTTATTTATTTGAGAGAGAGAATGAGAGAGAGCACAAGCAGAGAGGAGAGAGAAGCTGACTCCCCACTGAGCAGGGGGCCTGATGCAGGATGCGATCCCAAGACCCTGGGATCATGACCTGAACTGAAGGCAGAGGCTGAACCAGCTGAGCCAACCACGCATCCCAGACTTTCTCTGATTTACTCTTAGAACTCGATATGCCCTTTCATTCTGAGGACTCTTGTGTTTCTTTAACTCTAGAGAAGTTCAGCCCCTGTTTAAGAACTGTGTCCACCTCGGTGTGGACAGTGTAGGTGCGACCTAATGCAGGTTAGATGCTTTTGACTCAAGTAATAGAAACTTAACTGACAATAGATCTGAAAGTCATTTTAAGGGGCACCTGGGTGGCTCAGTGGGTTAAGTAAGCCTCTGTCTTCGGCTCAGGTCATGGTCTCAGGGTCCTAGGATCGAGCCCCGCATCGGGCTCTCTGCTCAGCAGGGAGCCTGCTTCCTCCTCTATCTCTGCCTGCCTCTCTGCCTACTTGTGATCTCTCTCTCTCTGTCAAATAAAAATAAAAAATAAATAAATAAAAATCTTTTTTTTTTTTTAGATTTTATTTATTTATTTGACAGAGAGAGATCACAGTAGGCAGAGAGAGAGAGAGGGAAGCAGGCTCCCTGCTGAGCAGAGAGCCCGATGCGGGACTCGATCCCAGGACCTTGAGATCATGACCCGAGCTGAAGGCAGCGGCTTAACCCACTGAGCCACCCAGGCGCCCCTAAAAATCATTTTAAGAAAGGTATTTCCCATAACCAGAAGCCAGGATGAAGTGACTTGAAGGTTTGTTGATGCAGTGCCCCGAGGACTGACCGTTCATTGCCATGCTGACCACACCGGCTCAGCATCTCCAAGGATCCCAAGATGGCTGCCACAGCTCTGTGCTTTCTTCGCCCTTAGGGACTTCAGGAAAAGATTTTTCTTCCTTGCATCTTTGTGAGATCAGAGCAGCCTTCCCCAGATATCCCTGTTCCCACCCCCACCAACCCCAGACTTCTCCTCGACCATTTTGCCAGGATTGGAAGAAAAGGGAACACGAGGGTTACTTTAGACCACCCAGCATCCAGCTCTCAGAACTGGATGGGCTCTGCCATCTCCGGGTCCCTGGGAGGAGGATACCACCACCCGTAGGAGGATACCACCAACACTAAGTCAGAGGCCTGCCCATAGGAGAAAAACGAGAATGGTGGCTGGGTAGGAGCCCGGTAGTAGGTGTCTGCTACCCACGTGTCTAATCCCTTGCTGCTGTCCCGTCAAACTTATGTTGGATCTTCTTATCCTATCCTTCCTGAATCTTGGCTCTTTGTATTTTCAGTTTCTTAATCTTTTTAACTGCATTTTAAGTAATTTCCTCAGAGCTATCTTTCAGTTCATCATCTTTCTCTTTAGCTAAATCTGCTGCTCAGCATAACCACTGAGTTTTTAATGTTGACAACTAAAATTTTAATTTCTAGAATTTCTATTTGATTGTTTTTTGCAATTGCTTACCATTTTTTCACGATGTCTGCTCTTTCGTTATGGTTCTTACCCCTTTTCTTTTTAAAGCTTTTAATAGCATTTTTATTTTAAAGTTTCATTCATTTTTTCCTATTAGTGTAAGTTCTTGGAACGTCAGTTCTGCTTTTTGTTTTGTTGACTCTGCCTCCACATGAATGCCGTGCGCTCGCTTTCACCGAGTGTTGGAAATTCACCACAGAGCCATTTTGTGTTCACTTTCGTCCCTGTTACCTTTACACGGATTCATCAGTTTGGATCTCTGCCGCTTGCACAGTGCATGGGTTTGGTGCCCGCATCAGCGCGGCACAGGACTCAGTGTTTGATTTCTCATGAGGGGAAGCATTTCGTCCTCCACCCAGAACCTCAGGTCAATGGCTGTGTTTTTGCTGCTTCCCTTTGCCCGTAGGAGGAGCTTTTCTAATCCCCTTTCCACGGAGGGGACAACCCTTCTAGAACCCACTGTTTATGCAGGATTTCTGTTCCGGTTCTCTGCCCATGGAGCTCAAAGTCACCCTCCCACATAAAAGGCCTCGGCCCTAGCGAACTAGGTCTCATGTTCTTCTGGCCACAGGTGTGGGATTATAACTCTGGCTTTGAATTTTCTGTTTCTGGTACCTATGGATTTCTCTTTCTTGGCTTTTCTTTTTCTTTGTTATCCTTTTTAAAACCTTGGGTCATGTTGGGGTTTGGGGAGGGAGAAAAGGAATAAATGAAACAAGATGGGATGGGGAGGGAGACGAACCGTGTGAGACTTTTTTTTTTAAGATTTTATTTATTATAAATTGGACAGACAGAGATCACAAGTAGGCAGAGAGGCAGGCAGAGAGAGAGGAGGAAGCAGGTTCCCCGCTGAGCAGAGAGCTGATGCGGGGCTGGATCCCAGGACCCTGGGATCATGACCTGAGCCGAAGGCAGTGGCTTAACCCACTGAGCCACCTAGGCGCCCCTAAGAGGTTTTTTATTTTTTTGTTTTTAAGGAGTTTATTTATTTACTTGAGAGAAAGAGAGAGGGAGAGAGCAGGTACAGGGAGAGAGGGAAGCAGCTCCCCACTTGGCAGGGAGCCCGATGCGGGACTCGATCCCAGGACCCTGAGATCATGACCTGAGCTGAAGGTAGACGCCTAACCGACCAGGCATCCCAATAGTTTACTTATAAGAATTAACAAAATTCAAAGTTCAGAACTCACAGAAAAGGGACAAAACCCAGAAATAACCTTGCAAACTCAGATATAGAAGCCAAACCTATAAAGAATGTTCATTGCGCAGGGCGGGGGTAGCTAACATACTGTGTAACTGAATAAAAACAGAATATTTCAGCAGCCTGGAAATATGGGCCAAAATGCACAAAATAAAATTTAGTAGAAATAACGTGTTGTATTTAGGCTTAAAAACATTAATGCCATAAGTTCTAGACTGGGGTCACCTGGCTTCACAGAAACTCACGTGTGTGTAAGTTTTGGGTTTTAGTTGAGCACAGCCAGAGAAGCCCAGTAGGATGATGCCGTTGCTAAAAGGAAATGCGTTCTGAGAGCGAGTGTAGCAGGAGATTGTCCTGGTGATGGGGAAAACTGCCCCCTGTGCTCGACACCCAGCAGCTCACAACCAGAACGGCACATTCAGTTCTGGGGACCACAAAGCAAGAGGGTCATCGTTGTCTGCGAACAGGTCCAAACAGCAGTGTCTGAATTAGTGAAGGGTCTGGAGGTGGCATCCTCCAGGAGGGAGCTTACAACTGGAGAAGGGGAGGCAAGTCATCGGTGAGGCATTTAAAGGCTCGAGGGGAGGACTGTCCGAAGCTGCTCACCCTCCGGCCCTGGCAGCCGGCTCCCTCGGAAGGGAAGCCTTCTGAACTGCCCTCGGGACTGCTGGAAGGGGACGGCGGCCTCTCAGCCACCAGCTCCCCGGTCAAAGGCGTCAGGTCAAGGGCGGGGGTCAGCGGAGGCTTTGCTGTGTGTGGCTGCTCAGGCTTCCAACAACGGGCCAGTGGCAGGAAAGCGCTCCTGCTCTCTGGAGTCTCCTGTTGGTCGGGAACAAGAGCAGGTAGAGGAAGTGTCTGTGGGATTTTTGGCTGATGAACGTAGACGAAGTGTTTGGAGAAACGTCCTGTAGGACGAGTGCTAAGATGTCAACCTTCAAGCGTAGCCAGATCCTGAGCCAGCGTCCCAAGAGCAGGACAGCACGTCCCGGAGAGCGGCCTGCACGTACCTGCTCAGGTCCCTGCCAGCCTTCCCCGCGGCTCACCGGGACAGGGATGAGGCCTCAGTACGGACGGCGCTTGCCGGAGCCCCGCTCGGCCACCTCCGAGAGCCCCTGCGACAAGCGCACTGTCTGACCTTCCTGGGCGCACAGACCGGCGGGGGTGGGGTGCCGTGCAGGTTCTGGTCCGGCACTCAGGGGTCTGCTTGAACTTGGCCGTCTCTGTGGCTTCCGGTGCTGCTGCTGTGCTGGTTCGGGGACCCCCTGAATTGCGGTGGCCCCAAAGCACCACAGCCCACCTGCTGCTCCTTGTTCAAAATGCAGGCTGCTAGGCCTGGGCTGTGAGTCTGGGACCAGCATCTCAGGGCGGGGCCCCAGAATCACGCCCCCCCCCCCCCCACCCAGCACATCAAAGGTTTCGAACCTCTGGCCTCGGGGGCACACGAGCAGGTTGGGTTAGACTGGAGGAGCCCTTCCTTCCAGGAGACGCAGGCAGCGACACACGAGGGTGGCTGTAGGGAACAGGCCGCTGCGGTGGTGCTGGGGCGGGGACGGCTGGCGGAGGGTCGGTGGCGGGAGATCTGGGGCTCCGGCGGCACGTGCGTCCCGTTGGACGGGGTCTGACGCGTGTCTCCCCGTGCGCCCTTCTTCCTCTTTCTCCAGCCGCCCGGCATGTTCTGCCCACCGCTCGCCGCCGAGGTGCCTGACCATGAGCCTCAACTCCTCCCTCGGCCACAGGAAGGAGCTGGGTAACGGCGCGCACGGGGACGGAGGCGCGGGGGGCGGCGCCATTGCCGACTTCGTCACCATCGTCATCATCGCCGTTTTCGTCTGCCTGGGCAACCTGCTCGTGGTGGTCACCTTGTACAAGAAGTCCTACCTGCTCACCCTCAGCAACAAGTTCGTCTTCAGCCTGACCCTGTCCAACTTCCTGCTGTCCGTGCTGGTGCTGCCCTTCGTGGCCACCAGCTCCGTCCGCAGGGAATGGGTCTTCGGTGTGGTCTGGTGCAACTTCTCGGCCCTCCTGTACCTGCTCATCAGCTCGGCCAGCATGCTGACCCTCGGGGTCATTGCCGTGGACCGGTAAGCTGGCCCCAGGGAACTGAAGGAGTAAGGACGGATTGTGTGGCGGCGGGGGGACCCCGGGAGGTCGTCTGGTCCTGTGCCTTCTGCTCCGTCTCAGCTCCTTGGGAGGACGTCCGGGGCTTCTGCGGGGACACGAGCAGGCTCTGCCTCCTCCAGCCCTTCCTTCACTCTGGGCACCTCTGATTTCATTGCATTTAGGTTTATTTATTTATTTTTTTTACAAGAGACTCCAATGCTTAAAAAACAAAGTTCTTGAAACCTCTGACGCCTGCTTTACAGATGAGAGAAAGAAGCTGGGAAAGGCAGTGTGTCAGGCTTTCCCAGGGGCGACCTGCTGTCCGGCAGGTCGGGCGGGCCCCCGCACTCCTCGTGCTTCTGAGGATTTTGCTGGTGGTCATTGCATTTGTCACTGGCAGGTGTTTGACTCTGAGGGAGGTGCAGAGTCTGGGGGAGGAGGCCAGCCGGAGGCCGGGAAAACACGGAGTCGGAGTCCTCGTCACGAGGGGACACGGCTCTGGGCTGCCCCGGGACCATCCGTCGTCAGCTGGTGAGGGCTAGCTGGATGGCGCCCAGAGCCCAGACCTCCACCAGGCCCAAGGCCAGACCCTGCCGCTCTGTGGCTGTGGAGTGCAGGCTGAAGGGAGTGAGTGGTCAGAACTCGTCAGCTGGCCTCTCTAATTACCTTTTTTTCCCCGATGAAAATGACACAGAAAATGTAAAGACTAGAATAAATATCCGTAACCCTAGCCCTCAGATGCAATCTTTTGGTTTTAGTGTATTTGCCTCTAGTAAGTTTTGGTTGTGTACAGCTTCTTTCTTTCTTTTTTTAAAGATTTTATTTATTTATTTGACAGACAGAGATCACAAGCAGGCAGAGAGGCAGGCAGAGAGAGAGGGGGAAGCAGGCTCCCTGCTGAGCAGAGAGCCCGATGCGGGGCTGGATCCCAGGACCCTGAGATCATGACCTGAGCCGAAGGCAGAGGCTTAACCCACTGGCCACCCAGGCGCCCCCAGCTTGTTTCTTTAAATGGGCTTCTCGACGCGTGTGGTTTTCGTTTTTATATTTAACAAGCAAATACATAAAAAAAAAATAAAAAAAAAGAAGCGATCACGAGCTCTGCCTCCCGCCTGCAAACGCCACACGCCCTTTGAGAACATGGTTTTTGGCGGGTGCACGGCAGCGTGTCCTCCGGCCGTTCGAGATGTATTCTTACTGTCCCTTCCTGGCTTCTGCTCCATGGCAGTTCGGAGGAGCATGTGGGGAGTGGTGGCTTTGGTTGGAATAACCACACTTTTAAGATTCTTGCGTCAAAGGCAGGTTTTCAGAAGCTCGAACAGAGTTTTACTGCCGTCGCCGCTGTCAGCCGCCCATCGAGGCTGATCACGTCACATGAAAGAGAACACTGCACCCTGTTGGCTGTGGGGAGGTGTGGGATCTCCCTGTTCTGATTTCTCTTTTTTTTAAAAATCGTGTCCTTTTGAGTGTCCCTTCCTGGGCCCCAGGTCCTGTGGGGCAGAGTGAGGGCCCACGGCTAGAGCAGAGCAGGGGATTCGTTTTTAAGTACCTCTCAGGGGGTCCTCTCTATGTGGACGCTTGGGAGATCGTGCTGCGTGGGAAGGCCGCCTGCTGACTTGAACGTCGGGTTCCTTGAACGTCGGGTTCCCGGTGAGCTCAGCAGGGCGTCCGGTCCCGCTGTCAGAGTGCAGCACCGCGGAGAGAGCTGACCCCATCCAGCCGCTTCTCTCCCACTGGGGTGAGGCCGGCCAGCCGGGGAAGGCTCTGGGGGGAGTCCTCAGGCTGGCAGACCTCGTCCACTGGGAGTTCACGGGGTGGGGGCGGCGGGCAGGCAGGCGGGTGTGGTGGTGAACACGAAATACCACGGCACGGCCCAGCTGCTGTCCCACTTTGGGGGGCAGGCTGGGTAAGCCCCCGGGGAAGGGGACACTTGGGCTCATCAGTCCAACAGCGAGTAGGACCAGAGGCACGTAAGTGGTGGGAAGGACCCGCCCGCAAAGGCACGGCCTCCGCTTCTTCTGTGACAGTTTTTCAGGGACGCAGGCCTGGCCCAGCGGCGGTGGCTGGGGAGACACGGCCGGATGAGAGGAACAGACATGCCAGGGAGCCCACGCAGGGGCAGGGACGTAGGGTGGGACCCTGTGTGGACCGCGGAGTAGGCAGGACGTCACTGTGCGGGAGGGACCGCCGGGCCGCAGAGCCGAGAGAAGGGACACGGGGCCAGGTGTGCTTGGGGAGCAGGGGAGGCATGTGGGTCCGTCGCTGCTGGGGACCAGGGGCGTGGCTGGAGACGGGCTGACACCTGCGACTCACGGCAGCGCACGTGTCTCCCTGGAGCTCCGATCCCCGCGCCCCAGACCCCTAGCCCGGCGCCGGTGGCCCCTGGTGACCCAGCCGGAGTGGAGAAGGGACCGTGGCCTCCCTGCGGTGACAGGCAGGTCTCCCGTCTCTGCCCTGCAAGCCGAGGTGGAGCCGGCGGACCCCTGTGACGAGTGTGGGGGCGGCGTGAAACTTGGGGTCTTCAGGTGGCTTCCGGGCACACACGCTTGTTTTTCTTGTTATTGGTCATTCACGTGGCTTCAAGATGCAGATTGACTGGACCAGGTACCTTGATCCTGTCCGTTTAAATGACAAGCGGCACTCCTGCCTGCTCAGTTTCAGTAAGTTAATTTTACTCAATCTCGGTGATTTTGGAGGTCACATATTTGCCCTGGTCTGTTGGAACCTGAAGATGCAACTCTGTGTGTGTGAGAGAGAAACAGAGACGGGGAGGGGCTGGAGGGCGTGGAGGGCGAGAGAAGAAGACGAGTGAGACCCGGCAGAGGAGGGGCAGAGAGAACCGGGCGAGGAGGAGACTTGGGCGCCTTTCGGAGAAAGCGGAAGAGGCGGGATCCTAGGTGCTGGTCGTGACCCCAACCGGAGGGGCTGCTGGCCAGTCCCCTGCCAGGCGCCACACTGTGCTTTTAATGAACTCTCATCCCGGCCGGTGAGCAGCAGCTCGACCGACCCCCATCCTGCAGAGGGGCCGAGTGGGGCTCTGTGAACCCGCCCAAGCCCACGCTGCCGGTAGGTAGCTCGTCCGGTGTGAGGAGGGGAAGGCCGGGCTCCCACTCAGCCCCACGGACCTCGAAGCGAGAGCCCGGCAGGTCCGGTGGGTGGTTCAGGGGCTCCAGGTTTCCAGCCTGGTGGTGCTGCCGTCTGGGGCCGGGTCACCCTCGCTGAGGGCCGTCCTGGGCGCCGCCGGGCATCCAGCAGTGCTGCGTGACGGCAGCTCAGTTACACGCCACACGGCTGGTTCCTCTGGTGGGACCGGGGCTCGAGCGTGGGCTCCTGCGTAAAAATGAGTTGCTGGAGAGAAGACTGAGCTCCGGCAGCCAGTTGGGCGCCCAGAAGGCCAAGGAAACCCTCCGCTTCGGCCTCTGATGGCCTGTGGGGAGCGGGCGGTCGCTTTTCTGTGCTTTCCTTCAGCCTGCAGCTAGGCCTAAATGAGGCTAAGTGGAAAGAAATGAAGTCTCAAATCTATGAAGTCCTAACCCTTTCTTTCTTTTCTTGGTGGGCAGATGTGGAGTGAATGTTCTGCATCAACTGAAAACAGCCCCTAAAACGAGGGTGGTGCTTGAAGGGTCTGGATATAAATGGCTGCGCTCTGCTCTGTGAGGGGCCCCTCTGACTCTGGGAGACGGGCCCCCGACCCCAGCACCCTGAGGGGATGCAGGGCCCAGCTGGGGCCGCACTCTCACGGTCACGTCCCACCGGAACTGCTCGTGGCCAGAACTGTGGTCCGTGATGGACCCAGAGCCGTGGGGAGCATGAGAAGTCCGGCCGTAAAGCAACAGTAACGAGCCGTGTTAAGAACAGCCACAGGCTCTGTTCCGGAGAACGGCTTATTAATTGTCATCATTTTTACGACCGCCAGGCCGGAGTCAGTCCAAGGAGCCACACGGTTAACGTTCCCCAGGCCTGGGTTCCACACCCAGGCTCGTGCCGCGGGGTCTTGAGGTCAGAGGGCCTGCAGAGTCTTAATGAGGCAGAGAAAAGTAGAGATCTGGGGCGCCTGGCCGGCTCGGCACGTAGCATCCAACTCTTGGTTTCAGCTCAGGTTGTGATCTCATGGGTCATGGGAACACTCTGCCCAGAATCAGGTCCCGCGCTCGGCAGGTTTCCCTCCTCTGCCCCTCCCCCTGCTTACATGCCCTCCCCCTCTCTCAGTAAATAAATCTCACAAAAAAGAAAGAGAAGTTGAAATCTCTGCCTTGTTTTTTTTTTTTTTTTTTAAGATATTATTTATTTGACAGAGCTCACAAGTAGGCAGAGAGGCAGGCAGAGAGAGAGGAAGGAGGAAGCAGGCTCCCGGCTGAGCAGAGAGCCCGATGTGGGACTCTATGCCAGGACCCTGAGATCATGACCAGAGCCGAAGGCAGAGGCTTAACCCACTGAGCCTCCCAGGTGCCCCTCCACCTGGCCCGAGCGTACGTGCTCCATGTCGTGCACTGGGATGGTGCTGCACGGGGCAGGGTCTCGGTCGTCACCTGGCACAGGGTAGGAGACCCCCCAGAGTTGCCTGGTTCATCTCCTGGGACTCAGGAGGGACCAGTGTCCCCTTCCGGTCATGGCATTCGGGAGCAGCACACAGCTCTGGGCTCTCGTTTTCAGGAAGGAAGGGGAAAGGTTGGTGGATGGGGGAAGCCAGGCGCTGGCCCCTCTGCCGTGTGAGGAGCAGGCACGCTCCGGGCCTTTCCCTCTGTCCTGCCCGCTGAGTCCTCAGAGCAGACCTGTGGCAGGGCTCCTGCGGTTCCCGTGTTTGAGAACAGAAACCCTGAGAGGCTGACTCAGCCCCCCGAGGTCACACAGCTCGTAGACGGCAGAGCCCCGAACAGACAGGCAGTCACCGCCCACGCCCAGGCGTTCCAGCTCCGGAGGCGCCCTCCTTCCTTGGGCCGCATGGACGTTGCAAGGTGCAGACTCAGGGATGAGCTTGCGACGGCTTCAGCCCAGGCCGTGCGCGGTGGAGCCGTAATCCATGCTGGGCCCGAGCGATGTGCCTCAGGCCCACAGTCAGGACGGCGGTCTGCCCACGCCCCGTCTCAGCCCGAGCTTGCGCCCGACGGCAGCCGTCCCAGGCTCTCCTCGGGTGGGACGGTGGTTCACAAGGGTGCAGTGCCCACCCCCCTGGAGAGGCTTGGCGGCGGGCTGTTCAGACCGTGGCCCTGTCCCTGAGCTGCTGGTGCTCAGGGGTGACTCAGGACGGTGCCCGTGGGGAGGAGGCCTCACGGGAGGGTGTGACGCTCATGAGCACAGGGTTTCCTCACATCTTGCCTGTACCAGGCGGCGTCTGCACGGACACCTCTTCTTTCGCACATGCTGCCCTCGTGGGGCAACCCTGTTAGTCATTAAACAGCATTTCCTTTGGATAAAATGTCTGGGTGGGAAGGGGACTCGCTTGCTTCCGACCCCGTGGTCTACATACTTTCATCCTTGCCGGTTCAAGGCTCAGGCCTGCACGGTTTCGCACGCCCTGGCCCCTGGCCGCTGACCTCCAGCTCTGCCTCTGCTCTGCCTCTGTCTGACGGTGCTTGGGCAGCTTCCCCACGGGCGCGCACTGGCCTCTCCACACTCACCCCTGCCCCCAGCTGCCTCTCCTCACTTCCTCCTGGCCAGGGCCTCTGATCTGTGAAGACCCGGGTTTGGGGGCCACCTCCGGCAGGAGCTGGCTCTGACCCCTGAAACAGGTGCCCTGCCCAGCCTGCCCCCTCCACACAGGGCTGAGGGACCAGCAGCCAGCCCCGCCAGGTGGCCTCCCGCTGGCCTGTGCCATGGGACTTGTTTCTGCCCCTTGTCTTGGGCAGGCTGCGGGTTCTTTCTCTGCTGCAGTGTCCTCATCTGTACGGCGAGGATAGTGACAATCTCGCCGCTCCAGGCAGCTGGTGTGCGGCTGGTGTGCGGCTGGTGTGCGGCTCTCAGCATCCCAGGTGCTCCCGCTGCTCTTGCTGTCCGTCTCCCTCCTCACAGTGCTCCGCACAGCCAGCCCTCAGCGAATGGTCGTCGGATGAATCAACTCCATAGTCCTTTGATATTATTGGTTTTATTTTTTTAAGATTTTATTCGTTTATTTGTCAGAGAGGGAGAGAGCACAAGCAGGGGGAGCGGCAGGCAGAGAGAGAGAGGGAAGCAGACTCCGCTGAGCAGGGAGCCCGATGCGGGGCTCGATCCCAGGACCCTGAGGACCCTGAGATCATGACTTGATCTGAAGGCAGACACTTAAATGACTGAGCCACACAGGCACCCACACTACTCTGCTGTTTAATGACCCTCTGAAAACTGATCTCAGGGGATTCATGCCTGAAACGTGGTGATCCGGCCGGGTCCCGCAGAACTCCCACAGCTCCTGCTCTGACCGGGCTCTGGGAACAGGACTGCCTGAGCTCTGGGTTCATCCTGGCACCCAGCTCTTGAAGGAAGAAGGTTCGCACAAAGCTGTGTAACCTGGCCCCGTCTGTGACATGTCAGGGACAGGATGAGGGAAGGAGCTGTTTTGGGAGCCTTCGCCGTGGCTGGATCGCGTCAGACATTCATGCAGGCTCCCCAGGTTGGAGGGCACGGGGGCCCATTCTGGGATCCTTTCCCCTCTGACTCCTCTCTTGTCTCCCTTCATCCTCCAGCTACTACGCTGTCCTGTACCCCATGGCGTACCCCATGAAGATCACGGGGAACCGGGCTGTGATGGCTCTGGTCTACATCTGGCTTCACTCCCTCGTCGGCTGCCTGCCACCTCTGTTTGGCTGGTCGTCCGTGGAGTTCGACGAGTTCAAGTGGATGTGTGTGGCCGCGTGGCACCGGGAGCCTGGCTACACGGCCTTCTGGCAGATCTGGTGCGCCCTGTTCCCCTTTCTGGTCATGCTGGTGTGCTACGGCTTCATCTTCCGGGTGGCCAGGGTCAAGGCGCGCAAGGTGCACTGTGGCACGGTGGTCCTGGCGGGGGAGGACGCCCAGCGGGACGGGAGGAAGAACTCCAGCACCTCCACCTCGTCGTCCGGCAGTAGGAGGACCGCCTTGCAGGGCGTGGTCTACTCAGCCAACCAGTGCAAAGCCCTCCTCACCATCCTGGTGGTCCTCGGGTCCTTCTCCGTCACCTGGGGCCCGTACATGCTTGTCATCACCTCCGAGGCCCTCTGGGGGAAGAACTCCGTCTCCCCGGCCCTGGAGACCTGGGCCACGTGGCTGTCCTTCACCAGCGCCGTCTGCCACCCCCTGATCTACGGGCTCTGGAACAAGACGGTCCGCAAGGAGCTGCTGGGCATGTGCTTTGGGGATCGGTACTACCGGGAGCCGTTCGTGCAGCGGCAGAGGACGTCCCGGCTCTTCAGCATCTCCAACAGGATCACAGGTGACGCGGGAACATGCCGGGACCAGGAGGGCCCCTGTGGGTGAGCTCGAGGCCTCCAAGCCCAGGTGTCCTCCGGGGCAGGAACGTTGGGGAGCGTCCTGCGTCTTTCCTGGGTCCCTTCCGCAAGCTCCGCAGCTCAAGGCAGGGGACACCAGGGCTCAGATGTGTGTTTTCTGTCAGGCCGGCCCCGGCTCGCTGGCTGCCTTTCTACCGACACCCGACAGTGGGGCCGGCCGCCCGCGCTCCTGGCCCGTGCTTCCCTCCCGCGTTCCCAGCGTCCCGTAAAGCTCTTCCCGCTCAGGGGCACTCCCGCCGGCCTCGGCCCCCCAGCCCGAGCGCACCCCTCCTGGGCCACGTGCCCCCTGTCCCCCGCTGAAATGTCACCATCCCCCGCGTGTGAAGCGGCGCCTCCCTCTGGTGACTGACGTGGGAGCAGTTTCTGGAGACGGGCCTTCGGCCTGTGGGGAGACCCAGAGCAATGACTCTAGAGAGATCGTTTTTTTTTTTAACCCTTCTTTATTTTGGACTAATTGCAGACTTGGAGAGGCGCCGGGAAGTGGGCACGGAGCGTCGCACCCACCCTGCCTCTCCCAGTGTTCACGACCGGCCGAGCCAGGGCAGTGGCCGAAACTGAGACACTCGTCTCGGGGCAGCGCGTTAACTAGACGTCGGCTCGGGCTCCACCGCCGTCCCGAGCCCGCCCTCGTCTGTGCCGGGACCCCATTCCCACTCCTGTCCTGGCTCTCTTTGTCTGGTGCAGGCCTTGAGGGGTCTTCGTGCTTCCCTCGGCTTCCGTGACGCCCCGCGGGGCAGCGGTCGGGGATTTCGCGGACGGGCCTGCGCGTCGTTTCGCCGGCGCGTTCTCGGGGTCGGCACGAGGTCGTGTGCCCGGGCGGGACGGCCGCGGGGTGCCGCGCTCCCGTCGAGGTCACGGTAGGTTTCACAGGCGAGATAAAGGACAGCGGCTGAGGTGGGCACAGGCAAGATTCATTAAAGGCGCCCTCGGGCGAGGTGCCGTGACCCGAGAGGAGTCGGGGCAGGCGGTCGAGTGGGTCTTTCATCTGGGTTAAGACCGGGCGTAGGTTCACAGCCGTGTAAGGCACCGTATTCAGGAGGGGAGGTGGGGGGAGCCCCGATGTGCCGGTTTCTTGCACAGGTATCAGGTTGCGTGTGGAGACGTGACCTGGGCACGCATCCTTACGGCGGGAGAGTCAGGGCTGAGGAAAGGCCGGGGGGCCTGGAAGACGGGGGCCCGGCGGTCATGTCTGTTGTTTCTCCTGCATTCCCGGAGCCGCCGACCCAACCGTCACGTCAGGGGCACCTATGTCTTACTAGTCCGGGATGCCTTGATGCTCCCTGTCTAGGCTCGGGGTGCGGTCGCAGACCACCGCAGACGGGCTCCCAGCACGGGCACGGACGGCTCTCGGTGAGGTCAGGGTGCCGCTGGCTGCGCTCCGCTGAGCTCTTCCTAGCTGTCCCCCTGCTGCGGCTCACGGGGTGGAGGGGGGACAGGACAGAGCAAGCCGCGTGGTTTGACCCTCATGACCTCGTCAGCTCCTCGTTCCCTTCCAGAGACCCTGCTTCCAGATGCCGTCCCGCCGGGGGTTAGGGCCTACGAATTCTGGGGAGACACACTCAGCCCATACGGGGGTATCTGGTGGGTCCCCCCCGTAAAGTCACTGTTGTTTCCTTTGTAATTAAGACGCTGAGGCTGTGCGAGTATCCTCTCTCCCTCAGCCTTCACCCGGGAGTTTAGCCTTGTTCTGCCTCCAGCAGTCAGTACTGTGTTGTTAGAGAGATGTTTTTGGGTCGTGTTTGAGGGAGATTTTCACCTGGAGGGGCTGCTGGGAGAGGCTCTGAAGGCACGTAGGGCGGCTGGGAACAGCTAGTTCAGATCCCAGTGTGGAGAAGTCCCACGACTTCCCGTCTTCCCGCTCAGGAGGGTGGAAAGAAACCGCTCATAACCATCCTGACTGTCCGGTGCTGGTGCAGGAGGAGAGCTTTCCCGCGAGGCAGCGACAGACCAGCATCGCCGACTCACGTCGTGGGCTGAGGGAGTGTCGCTTCCGGAGAGAGGAAGGAGGTCGGGGACCATCTGTTCTTTGCTTTTTTCTTAAAGTCGGCTCCGTGTCCAGCGTGGGGCTTGAACTCACAACCCTGAGATCAAAAGAGGGATCTTTTTTTCCCCTAAAGAGACGTTTCCACTGTGTTTATTTTTTTAAAGGTTTTATTTATTCATTTGACAGAGACGCAGCGAGAGAGGGAGCACAAGCAGGGGGAGTGGGAGAGGGAGAAGCAGGCTCCCGCTGAGCAGAGAGCCCGATGCGGGGCTCGATCCCAGGACCCTGAGAGCCTGACCTGAGCCGAAGGCAGACGCTTAACCCACTGAGCCCCCAGGCGCCCCAAGAGAGGGACTGTTTTTTCTTTTTATCAGAGGAGAAGATTCTCTCTGTACCCTAGGATTTTAACCACCGAGATGCCGTCCTCTGCCCCTGGCCGGTCCGTGTTTCCACGTAGGTCTCGTGAGCCAGGACCGCATGCAGGGTCTGGTTTCGTTTCTCTGATTGACTTGCTTTGTAGAATCACTTGGCTTCCAGGCAAAAAGTAGGAGCTGCGTTATGTTCCGTGGAAGCTAGGAACGGGGCAAGAAGAACGGGCCGAGGCTGCAGCGGGGCAGCACAAGGACAGACCTCGGTTTTGGCTGAGGGTTTCCGTGCAAGCTGTGAGGGTGCAGCCCGAGGTCGTGGGGCCGGGAGACGGGGCGGAAAACTCCCGCTGGGTTTGGTTGGTGAGTCCCGAGGCAGCGGCTGGTCGTTCCCCGCAGAGGGAAAACAGTTTTGCCAGATGCTTTTGGGTAGAAAAGTGCAGGGACCGGAGCTCAGAGGGCCTTCCCGGGCCTGGGATCCGCATCCACCGTCATCGGTGAGCCTGGGTTTTCTCGCCGTGTTAGCCCCAGGCCGAAGAGGAGCCAGGAAGGGGTTGGGTTTTCCCTTGTGTCTTCTGTCGAAGCCACCAGAAGACCTGCCTGGGAGGGCTTACTGACCGACTCCCGCGGGGCTCCCCGAGCAGTGTGGATCTCGGGGCCCCTGACCTTGTCAGGCTGTGCCACCTCGTGGTGGGTGAGCCAGCCCCCGTGCTGGACGGGCTTCTAGTGCGGGAAGGGGTGCTGAGCGCTCCCAGGGGGTCCTGCGAGGCCCCGGCTGACCGGCGTCTGCGGGCTGTCAGGGCCCTTCCGGGGAAAGGCCCAACGGTCCTTCCAGCAACTCTCCCACGGCTACCACAGACACCCCCCCCCCCCGCCCCGGCAGGTAGGGCGGGGAGCCCAGGGCCCACCCCAGGCTGGGAGGGGAGCCTGGCCGCCGTGCGAAGGCAGCCGCTACGATCGCCACCTGGTTCTTGGAGCTCTGGGAGCAGGGTTAGAGCCGTCCCCGCCGCCCTCTGGGAGGAGCCGCGGACACACCCAGGAGCCGGGTCCTGCCGCAGGCCCCTGGGGACGGTCTGGGCCAGAGGGACGCAAGGCCACTGCGGAGCCTTGGCTTCTGCACCGTCCTTCCTGGTGCCGCCCGGAGGCCTTCCGGTGACTTCCATGTGCCCGATTCAGCCCAGAGCGCACAGCGGCGCTTCCCGCCTCCTAAAGGCACTAGTGACTCTGGTTCACCGCAGGCTTGACCAGCTCCCCGGGGCCCGTCAACTTGGTGCCTTTTTATTTTCTTTTAATTCCGTAACAGGGCTTGGATTGGGCCCAACCCAGCAGATGTGGTATTGTTCCGTGCGAGAAACCAGGGTCACAGTGCCCGCTGTCGAGTGGTAAATGCTGCATGAACACAGGCCCGGGCAGGGCCGCCTGGCGGCCGTTTCCAGACCTTCCTGCCCAGCCACGGCGGTCTAGCTCGGATGACTCGTCCGGCTGCTGGAGACCGGGCCGCGTGCCGGTCTCACCCAGGCTCAGAGACGTGTCCCAAACCACCACGGCCTGGGCCATCCCAGTCGCCGGCGCCTGGCCCCCCACGGGCTCCTCCCCAGGCCGGGCTCCCCGCCACGCGGTCCCATGCTGAGGCCGAAGCCCAGGACGGGGCCGAGCGCGTGTGGGGTCTTCTCTGGGCCCCGGCCTCCCCGCCAACACACTCCGACTCCCCAAGTTCACAGAGGGTGACTTGGAGAGAAGCCCGCCCTTCTGGATGCGCCCTCGGCTCGGGGCAGGAAGAAAGCCCGCTGGCGTCCCCTCATGCCCTTCGAAGCGCTGCGGTGCGAGTCGAGAAAACGGGGGGCCCCTTCGGCCCGGGCCGTGCCTTCCTGCTGAGCCGGACGGGCGTGCGCAGGTGTCCGCGCCACGGCCTCCTCGAGCTCCTCATGACCACTGCGGCCTCCACCCCCGGCTCTTGTGCTCACGCGGTCATCATTCTCGCGACTTTCTCCGGGGACTCGTGGAGACACTTTTTCTTACTTCTTAAGCTCCATCCGCTGTTCGTTCTGAGATCCAGGCTCTTTGTTTCTCTTTGTTCCTTCGTTCACGCTGACCCTGTGCCCGGGTGTCCGGGGAGCGGCCACGCTCCGTGCCGGCGGCGAGGCCCGCGTGTGCTCAGGAGGCCGAGGGGCGGGGGGCGGCCCACGTTAACTGTGGCCTCTTGCTGCGCCCGTGCTTTGTCTGGGGTCGCCTCGGCCGTGGCGGCGTCTCTGAGGCCGGGCCTCCGGGTTCCCCCTCCTGCCAGCAAGGGGGCCAAACAGCGGAGCCGGGCTGGGGAGAGCGTGGGGGGGCCGCCGCCCGTAGAGACTTTCTGTGCAGCCACACCTGCTGCAGACGCCGCTGGGCCTCTGGCTCCGGAGCTCTGGGGGCCCCGGGGTGAGACCCGCCTCCGCCCTGGCCTCCCCAGCCGCCGGGCCCCGCTCCCTGGGTCGGGACCCCGTCCCCACCTCTGGCTTGCGGGCATTCTCTCCCACTTGGTGGTTTGCGCCTCTTCAAAGTTCCTTTCCAGTATTCAGGCGGGATCTCAGGAGGTCACGGCGCGCCCGCATCCCGTTTACTGGGAGGTCACCTCCCAGGACCCTTTGCCCCCCGTTTTCCCTCCCCCTGCCTTGTGGCCATGGGTTCTTGTGAGAGTTTCCTCTTTGGGGGCCCAAGGAATCCTGTCACAGTGCGGACACCACCACCCCACCCCCCGGGGCAGGAACAAGGGGGAAGGGCAGCTGGGGCTTCCGATCCCGCGGAGGTGGAGAGCCCGGTTTGCAAGGGACAGAGAGGACGGGGGGCAGCGGCCAGCCGGCCGGGACAACCGAAGATGGAGGGTCCATGGCCGCCCGAGCGGGGCCCGGTCTGTGCTGATGCTGCCGACTTTCCCTTTCAGACCTGGGCCTGTCTCCCCACCTCACAGCGCTCATGGCGGGCGGACAGCCCCTCGGGAACAGCAGCAGCACGGGGGACACTGGCTTCAGCTGCTCCCAGGACTCAGGTAGGCCTCCTGGCTGCCGGGGTTCCTTCCGTGCCTTGGTTTCCCCATAACACGGGGACTTGAGATCCGTTCTCCCCCACAAAGGGCTGTTGACAGGCCCCAGGGAGGGGAACGTGTGCAGGGTTCACGTGCGGGGGACCGGGAGCTGTCCCCATCCATGTCGGACGGCCGGCCGGACCGGCGCGTGTCCCGCTGCTGGCGGTCCGTGTCCAAAGGGCCTTTTCTGAGCTGGGCTCTCTTGGGCAAGAGGCTCCTCTCTTTCTCTGCCCCGGAGCGTCTCCGCTTGTGAGCCGGGAGTGTCCTCCGTCTGTCACAGGGCCTTGTCACCCAGCCCCCCGCCCCCCGGATCCTGCGGCCCGAGCACCTCTATCCCGCTGCTGCCTGTGATGTCGCCGTTCCTGCCAGCTGCGGGTGCCCCTCGCGGCAGAGGCCTCCGCTCTCCACCCCGGGGCCCGCGAGCTGGGCGGATGGCCCGGGCGGTTGGCGCCGTGTCCGCCACAGGAGCTCCGGACATCTCATCCTGGCCCTGACCTGCTTCTCCTGGCCGCGGCCTGTACCACGGAACTCTGGGGCCGGCTGAGGGCCAAGACGGAGACCCCGCCTGTCGTCGACGGTGTTCCGGAGGCAGAACGTTCCCTGCGAACGTCTGTTGCCCGTCGTCCGTCGCCCGCCAGCCGCTGGGTCGGCCACTGGCCACAGGCCCCGCTGGTTCTGAGTCCCTCGCGGGAGCTGAAGGAAAGGAAGGTCTCTGGGTCCTTCCCCAGGCTCCTTCCCGCTGCCCGCAGCCCGCGGGGGCGCGGGGGCCCGTGAGCCGCGGACGGACGTTCATTCGCGCAGTAGATGTTCGTCTGGCCAGGCCCTGCGCCAGCTTCTAGAGGTGGAGCATCGAGCTGCCCTTCTGGAGCTTTCTGTGGGCTGGGCAGGACCGTCCGCGTGCTCCTGCCCTGAGGGGAAGACCATGACTTGGCGGGGGAGGGGAGCGCAGGAAGCAGCCGCCCTTTGCGGAGTATCTGGGGAGGAGACTTAGAACAGCTTCTCTGAGCGGGACACCGTGGAGGACGAGGAGGAGGCCAGGCAGGAGGAGGAAGGGGTCGGCCTCAACGCCTGGAGAAGGAGCGCGGCCCGTGGGTCACCCAGAGCCGGCGTGCGGCAGTGTGAGCCTGACCCCTCGCCGGCTGCGCCTCATTAGGAAGGACCGGACGGACGGGGCACCGCTGGGCACCTAGTGCTGTGCCACACGCGTCCCCTCGTCCTCACCAGCTCTGTGAGGGGCCTGGAGGCACCGAGGGATTCGGTCGCCTGCCGCAGACCCCGGGGCCCTGTGGAGCGTGACCCGGCGGGCTGACCGCGGGCTGAGGCCGGCCCGAGAAGCGTCCTTCCCGCAGGCCGCAGGGTGCCGCCTTTGCAGCCTGCCCTGACCCGACGCAGCAGGAGGCGCCCGCGCTGCCCCCTCTTCCTCGTTCCGGAGCGCCGGGGCCGTGAAGGGCAGCAGGCTGGAGGGCCGGATGGCACAGGCTGGTCCCAACATTCGCCCCGTGTCGCGCGGGGCCCCTCGCGGCCCGGACCCCACAGCCCTGCTCTCTCTGTAGGACCCCCTGCCCCTGCCTTAGTTTCTCCACTTTTTTGAGGGGTTTATTTTTCAGTTCTTTTTTTTTTTTTTTTTTTTTTAAAGATTTTTTTTTTTTTTTTTTTACAGAGAGAAATCACAAGTAGATGGAGAAGCAGGCAGAGAGAGAGAGGGAAGCAGGCTCCCCGCTGAGCAGAGAGCCCGATGCGGGACTCGATCCCAGGACTCTGAGATCATGACCTGAGCCGAAGGCAGTGGCTTAACCCACTGAGCCACCCAGGCGCCCCTTCAGTTCTTTTTTGATCTCCAAAGAACTCTACATTTTCAAGTTTTAAATGTTTATTTAGCACAATGTATTTTTCACAATGATGGAAATCCAGACACAAAGCTCCCTGTCACGGGCCCGCCCCCCCAGTCCCAGGCCTGGCTCAGTGCCCCGAGTCACCTGTCTCTCTGGGTAGCACACCGTGCTCCTCACGTCTGCCGCGGCCCCTGAAATGAGGTGCGGCACCCGTGGGTCTTGGGCAGACGGTGCAGGCAGGAGACGCGGCTGTTGGCGGGACTGAACCCGCGGAGAGAGGGTGCAGGGGTGGGGGGGGGGGAGGGCCCCGCTTCGCCAGTCCCGGCGCACAGCCCAGCCTTGGTTCTAGGCACAGACGTGATGCTGCTGGAGGACCGCACGTCCGAGGACAGCGCTCCCTCCCGCTGCACCTGCCCCCCCAAGAGAAGGAGCTCCGTGACCTTTGAGGACGAAGTGGAACAAGTTAAAGGTTGGTCTGCGGCGGCTGCTTCAGGACCGCCTGGGCAGGGGCGAGGATCCGGGCAAGCTCCTCGGCTCAGCCGGGCTCCCGTGCCCAGTGTCCCAGCCTCTCCGCCCTGCTCGCCGCCCTGCCGACTGCCCACCCTGCCTGGCTCCCTGGGCCTCAGGGCCCCCGCGGTCAGAGTGGGCGGCATCCAGGCTTGGGGGGCGGTTTCCGTTGACCTCTAGGTGGACACCCCCACCCCCATCCTGATTCCCATCTCCCTCGGAAGCTGCCACATTGCGTAAAAGCTTCTGAGCCTTCCACAGTTTCTCTTGTGTCTGGGTGAGGCGCGGGCAGGCAGCCGAACTTGTCTGCTCTGAGCCTCTGCTGCCTCTCGGGAAGTGGAAGCAGTGCTCCCCCCCCTCCAGTGTTCCTGCCTCAGCTGAGGGTGCCGCCTTGGCCATGTGCTGCCCCTGGGGTCGATGAGGGCACGTGAGTTCCAGGAGAGGAAGGAGCTCCGCTACAGCGCCCACGCTTGTCACCCGGCTGTCCTGACGCCAGCCTCAGCACCTTGTCGCCCCTAGACACGCTGATCAGTAGAGGGACGGGGGCCACGCAGTGCGCCCACAGACAGAGGGTTCTCTCTGCTCTGAATCCCGGCCCCTGAGCACAGCCACCAGCACGGGCACAGCCACCGGCATCCCGGGGGCGGAAGGGGCGGAGTCAGGGACGTGGATGTGCCCACCGGGACAGGGAAGCAGGGCCCTGTCCGAGCTCTAGGCTGGCCGTGGGTCCCTTCTCTTGTCCCGACTCCAGCCGAGTTGAGAGACAGTCACCGAGGTTAGAGAGACAAAGTGGACGCGAGGACAGAGTCTGGCCTGCAGCCTCGTGGGCTCTGTCACGCGTCACCCCCAGAAATAAAAAGTGCGTGAATCCCTCCCTGGTCCGCCCGGCGCACCAGTCGGCTGCATCGAGCTGGCTCAGTGGGGATGACAGTTGTGAGGGCAGCCTGTCTGCAGCCAGAGTGGGGCACAGGTGGGGGGGTGGAGGAGGAGGCCACGCATCCCTCCCTTCTTCCTTCATCGTGCGTGTGGAGCAGCGCCCAAGGCTGGCTGCGGGTTGCCGGAAACGGACAACGGGGGAGTGTGCCTCACGTGAGGCGGCTGTCACCCCCGCTCCAGGAGGTTGAGGGGTAGGAGAGGAACTGTACCCCCCCGCCAAATGCCAGGGGAGAGATGGGCGGCCCGGGCAGTAATAAGGCAGTGGGTGTGAGGTTGAGGGTGAAGATTCTCTCCCTCTGTTGGTGTGGGTTGTTCGGGCCCTGATCCTGGATGGAGCCTGCGGACCTTGATGTCACTTCTGGCCAGGAGGGTCTGGCCGGTGTGAGCCCGTGTCGCCAGGAGAGAGGCGGCGTGGATGTTACATGGTTCTGGGGCGCTGATACCAGGGAATCCTGGTGAAGGTGTGGAATTGTGACTGTCATTACTGGGAAGTATTCGTCAGGCCCTTGTGGGCCAGGCAGCTTCACTTCATGGTCACCGTTACGGGACCCTGGGAAGAGTGCCGAGACCTCCCTCTGCCCCGGAGACACAGGTCGGGGAAGCTCCACGCCTCCCCAGGGAGGAAATGGGACGCCAAGGTTTTGAGCCTCGGAAACTGGCTACAAAACCCACGCCCTCGGTTTGCGTCGCCGCCTGCCCCGGCAGTGAAGCATCCGTGGGCCCGTTCCCCGCAGCCAGTGGTCGCAGCCCTCGGTAACCTCTCTGCTTCTCCCTCAGACGCTGCCAGGAGTCCCGTTCTTCGCGTGGGAGCCGCACTGCACCAGTCCCTGGACAGTTACGCGGCCAGCTTGGCCGAAGCCATAGAGGCCGAAGCCAAAGTCAAGCTGTTCGGGGAGGAGGCGTTGCCCAGGGTCCTGGCCACGGCCCGGACTGTCCCCGGGGCCGGCTTCGGGGGCCGCCGGGGCAGCAGGACGCCTGCGGGCCGGCAGCTGCAGCTGCGGAGCATCGAGGAAGGGAACGTCTTAGCCGCAGGACGGACATGAGGGCCTCAGAGGCGGTCCCACAGGGGGGCGCCTGGGGAAGGACATCTAGGGGCCGCCATCAGGAAAACACTGAGTACAGGGTCTCGTAAGGCTGCACGCCGGCTCCGGGTGGGCTGTGGCGATGGGACCGGAGGCCTTGGAGGCACAGAGGCCAGCAGCAGAGGTGTGGCCATGACTTTTGGGGGGGTGTAGAAGGGGGACCAGGGACCCTGGCTTGGAAGGAAACCACCACATGGGTTACCGCCTCTTTGGGACCTGGGAGTCGTGTGGGGCACTGTCCCCGAGGTCTCGGGAGGGCAGCCCATTGAGGTGTGTTGTGGAGGACAGCAGGTGTCCCCAACAAAGCAGGAAGGTCCCCTCCGCGCGGCAGATGCAGGCTCTGCCGACCGCCCCGCACAGAACCCGGAGCAGAGCCCCTCCCGTGGGCTACGCACGCCTCCGTCCTGGTGGGGACCTTGCGGTCAGCGGGAGCCTTCCGCTGGCGCTGGGGGGCAGCTCCGGCCGTGGGGCTGTTGGAGGGGCAGGGGCTGTCCTGCCCGCTTCCCTGTTGACTGATGCTTTGCTGTTTAAAAGAAGGGAGCAACCACTGTAAGAGATGAGGAAGGGGCGAGATGTTTCATTTCCAGAATAAAAAACAGTCCATTTGGTTCGGACACCCCGATCTTCCCCAGGCGGCCGGAGGCTGTGGTGCGGGAGCCAGAGCTGCTGTCCTCCTGGGAAGAAGCTCCTCCACGCAGGGAAACCTCATCTGGGTTGTGCGTGCGACCTGAGCGCCGGCTGGGGCCCCAGTCCCAGAGCAGCCTGGGGCCGGAAGGGGTGGGAGAGAGGCTCGCCACTTGGGCCCTTCCGGACTGCGTGTCCCCTCTCAGAGCCATGCAGAGAGCAGGGTGAGGGGCTGGAGGTGGGTAGAGGGTGTCCGCGATCGCATCCCACTGTGATCTTTGCTATTCTCTGATTCTAGGGGGGCGGGGGGACCCCCTGACCACCGCGGGCGCAGCGCTGATGCTGTCTGACGGGGGCCCTGTGACCAGAGCCGAGCAGGGGCCTCCCTGGAGGCTGACCCCAGCCCCCAGCCCTGACGCAGAAGCTGCAGGGGTGTGAGCTGTGCGGCGAGAGCTTGCCTGAGCTTGCCCGGCATCCCTGTGAGGAGGGACTGCAGCTGGGCAGGGGGCAGCAGGGTCAGGGGCTCCCGTGACCGGCCTCCCCCGGTGACCCAGCGCCAGACGGTCAGCAGCGTTGGGTCCCAGAGGCGGCTCCTCCCCAAAGCTCGTTCCCTTACACCGTGTTCCCGGGGCCTCGCTGGCTCCCAGGACACGGTGTCCTTTTGCCAGAAGCCAGTGGCCAGTTGTTGGTTGAAGGCCCTTCCCGCAGCGTGTGGCTTGTGGCCTTCGTGGGGACCAGGCCCCTCAGCAGGGCTCCGCGGCTGTGCCGGGTGCTGGCCTAGGTTGGGGGGTGGGGGGCGGTGGCTTCTCGGGGGAGCAGAGGCCGGTTGCCCCGTGGGCTCTGCGGGCACGTGCAGGTCAAATTCCGCTCCGCCGGGTGCGGTCCCGACTTTGAGGGCATCTTGCGTTTTCTGCGCGGCGCATTTCCCCTGCACTTGTCGGTGAAGGGACACGTTCGTGTGCAGCCGGGACGCGCCATGTGGCCTCGCTCTCTGGGCCGGGGCGGCCCCGGGGCTTGCGCGCCGGCCTCGAGGGCAGCACGTGGGCCTGGCCCCGAGGTGCAGGGGGCGCCGCTGGACCGCACAGGCTGGGCTCCGGGGTAAGAGGCTGGAGACCCCAGGTCCCGGCTGGCGGGCAGATCCCACGCCAGCGGAGACCCGCCAGGGTTTCGTCCGAGCCGTCCGGGAGCCCCAGGCTGCGCAGAGGGATTCCCCGCCTTCCCCGGTTTTCCGCCGAGCGCCGAGCGGCGGGACCGCGCACCCCCGGCCCGTGCAGACGCCCCGAGGGCGCGGGCAGCCGCTCGGCAGCCCCGGCCTGTGGCCCCCGGGGAGGCCCGGCCCGCAGCGCGGCGCGTCTTCCGCGTCCCGGACCGAGGCAGGTTCCAGGCGGGCAGAGGGACCCGGGGCTCCCCGCGCTGCGCCGCTCGGAAACCCTCCTGCCCTGCCCGGCCGGAGCCAGCGGGAGCACGTGCGGGGCGAGGAGGACCCGCACCCTTCCTCACGTCCCCCGGGCCTCTTCGGGGACACCTGCCGCCGGCGCCCCCTGAGCCCGGCTCCGCGCTGCGCTGGGCGGCCTGTCCTGGGCACTCAGGGCCGCGCGGTCGCCGAGGGCCTCGGTGCTGCGGGTCCCGGTCTGGGCGGGACTGGTCGAGCGCTGGTGCCCGTCACTGTCCCTGTCCTGGAAGTTGCCACTGGACGGGGTCCCTGAGCCCCGGATGCCCGGTGCGGGGCTCGGGGGTGCGCGCTTCGTCCCCTCCCCGGCTAGGGCGGCAGCGGTGAGGCGTTGGGGGCCCCGACCAGGGCGGCAGCTCGCTTCCTGCGAGACCCGCGGGGCGCCGGGGACGGGGGTCTAGGGGCGGCTGTGCCGGGTGCGCGCGGGAGAGCTTCCGGGCGCGCCCCACCTCGCGGGAGGCCCTGGGAGGCGCGTGCCTGCAGGGGCCGCGGGTGCGGAGGGTCGTCCTGGAGCCTCTGTGCAGGGCCGGGGCGGTGCGGCGTTTGGAGCCGCGAGCTCTCGTTAGTGGAGTTAGTGGAGGCCGAGGACGGTCCCTCCCCACCCCGGGGCCGCTGTGGTCCCAAACCAGGCCAGGAGCTCGGCCTTGACCTCCCTTACAGCCTGCTTGGCCGTGGGTCTCGGCTCTCGGAGTCCGTGATCCTCCAAGGCCCCATGGCAAGAGGCCACACGGGGAGGGGAGTCCATGCTGGGACCCACAGTGTGTGCAGAACCCCAGGTCAATCCCACCAGACGGAAGGGACATCCCACTTCACCCTGAAGCAAAGGGAAATGGTCATACGTGGCTATAGGAGGGGACAGAGTCTGACCACCCTTCCGGGCTAGGGGGCGGGACACACAGAATCCAGGGAGGCCTAGGAAAGCCTAAGGCCTGTCTGACCTCCCAAAGTACATGAACCAGAGTCTGGGTCAAGTGCCAGGTCTTGGCCATGTGACTGTGCAGAGGCGAGAAGGGGAGGAGGGACATTTGAGTCATCGTCACTACGGGCCAGCTGGGCTTAGCAGGTGAGAGCTTGGGAGCCTGGATATCGGCTGGCCAGACCTAAAAACTGCAACCCGAGGTCGGCGACTGGATTTGTTTGGAAGGTTCCAAAGCACAAACTTAAATTTGGGTAGGATTACCAAGAATGCAGTTTTGCTCAATATTATTTTTAGAATGTAATACAAAGAGCTGTCTGTGTTCCTTTCCCTCAGAATTTTCCTGAATATTAACAGCTTGGGAATTAGAAGCCATTTCTGGTTTTCTTTTCCACATCACCATTTTGGAATATCCTATGGCACCGACAGCTCAGCCCCAGATGAAAACAGCCCCAGGCGGACCCCAGGGATCCTGGGCAGGTGAGTACCAGGGAAGCAGGCCCGCCACTCCGGTGTGGGTGCGCTAGGAGTTGGGGTTCTAGGCCGTGTTCTGATACTGGGCCTCTGGATACAGAAGTTGTAAAAAACCATCAAAGCAAAACTTAAGCAAGCTAATCCTGAAATATATTTCACTTGAAGTTTTTGGATAGTTTTTTTTAAAAGATAAAAAAATATTTAGTATTATAAGTCACAGTATTTATTTATAAATGAGTAGAAGCATATTTAGAATAGCTTTATCTGATGATTAAATATCTGTTTTGGTGCACGTATAGCTGTGGAAGTTGTGGATCTGTACTTGGACTGTGGACTCTGAGTGTGTCCCCCTCGGCCCACCGTGTGCCTCCATGTCCTGGAGCAAGGCCTCCCTCGAGAGAGCAGGCCACAGAGCGGGCAGGAGCTGTAGAAGCGGGAGGGGTGATGCCTGCACCACACACCCCTCCTCATGCTGTTCACGAACGCCTCTGAGACAGCTAGATTCAGGGAGGGCTGTTCCCAGAAATACAGAACACTTATTTTTATTTATTTTTTAAAAAGATTTGAGAGAGCGAGCCTAAGCAGGGGGGAGAGGGAGAAGCAGGCTCCCTGCTGAGCAGAGACGCCCCCCGAATGCGGGGCTGGATCCCAGGACTCTGGGATCATGACCTGAGCTGAAGGCAGAGGCTTAGCTCACTGAGCCACCCAGGCGCCCTATTTTTTTTTTTTTTTTTAATTATTTTCAAGTTATCTCTACACGGAACATGGGGCTCAAACTCACAACCCCAAGATTAGGAGTCGCATGCTGTACTGACTGAGCCAGCCACTGGAGTCCCATCCACGCCCGGCTGGAGAACACATGGCAGCCTGGGGGAGTCTGCAGGAGCGTTTCAGACCTGGGTGGAGGCAGCGTAAGTCAGGCGTAGTTGGACACTCGAGTCAAGGAGGACCCGGGATGGTTAAGACGGGACGGACGGTCAACAGCTTTCAGCTGAAATCTAGAAGTTAGAGAGAGGAAGAGCAGAAGCTAGAGCTTTCCACGCGAACGTGCGCCGGCGCGTCCCGGGAGCCGGCCGTGATGCTGTGATGCTGTGCATGCTGCCGGAAGCCGAACCCTCTTTTTGGGGAGAGAGGCTCCACTAATGGGGACGGACGGGGCTGGAAGTGAAGATAATGTGCTCTGGAAGGAGAAACGAAAAAAAGCTCCGCTATGTGATTCTATCTCACGGAAGCCAAAACAGGAAAGATTCTCAAATCGAGAATAAAGAGTCTTATGTTACCGAGAAGACTGGAAAATGTGGGTGAAGGTAGTAAGGCATGAAATAAAACGTCAAATTCAGGATATCTTAAAACAACCAACTTCTTTAATTAGAAAGCAACAAACATGCAAATGGCAAGTGTAGAAATTCATTTGACCAACATTTTCACTATAATGAAAATTACTCTTCCACATTGATCCAAGCGCTCAAATCTGAAGGTTAGGGAAAATATTGCACTTTGCATTTTCTAGCACTCCTCACACGTGGCAAAAAGTTTTTAAAACATTTTGCTAGTTTTGTTTGACACACTCTCCCAAATCCATGCACACAATCATTCCAAACCAATGTTAGGTTATCCCGAAAAAGGGAAAAACTCTGAAACACCATAACCTTAAAATTGCACTAAAGCTCTGTAAAGAAAAAAATATAATAAATGTCTTCTACAAATCTCAGACCATCAAGTGCTCGCCAGCCAGGGCGGGTTACTCTTCATCCTCCTGACCAGAGCCTTCTGATCTGTCGCCCTCCAACCGGTCTGGAAAACACACGAAACGCAGAAAAAGAAGTGTTTTCAGCATTGTAACTAAAGTAACTTTCAATACCTTTTATTTAAAACTCATTAAAATGCATACAAGTCCAACACGGCCCACGTAGGAATCCCTCCGCTCCTGTGTGTGGGGGACTGATTTTTCACCACTGAAAGCAAGTGAAACGAGTAAGGGAACAGCGCGGGACTCTGATGTCACGTCGTTCTAAACCTCAACACTTAGAAAGAAAAGCTCTAGGGACTGAGACCTGTCATGGTCTCTTAGCAGTGGTTTTCAAACCGTGTTCCTTGGGAGCCCAGGAGCCTCAGGAGGTGTATCGTGCCACCAGACCGACTGAGGGGAGGCTGTGGGGGAGCCGGGGGACCATTCTCGCAGATCTGTGTACTTCTGTTTATAGAAAGATTTTTTTTTAAACATTTTATTTATTTATATGACAGATAGAGATCACAAGTAGGCAGAGAGAGAGGAGGAAGCAGGCTCCCCGCTGAGCAGAGAGCCCGATGTGGGACTCGATCCCAGGACTCTGGGATGATGACCTGAGCTGAAGGTAGAGGCTTAACCCACTGAGCCACCCAAGTGCCCCTACAGAAAGATTTTTTAAATTAAGTATCTGCTATGTTCCAGGTGTTGTGCTAAGGACACAACGGTGGCCAAAACGGACACGTGGTCTCTGGCTTCAAGCAGCTTATCCAGATTAACTACGCAAGTGACAACACAATCACAGACGGTGAGTGAACACAGCTCGCTCTCTCCGGCTTTCGGCAGGTGCACTCGCCGTTCCTCTCTGCAACACCCGCCCCGTGCTCCGGCTCACTCATCGCGACGCAGCTTTTACCGGCTTCGTGAACCGTTCCCGAGACTTCACAGACGCCCAGCCTGCGGAACGATCAGTCCTTCCTCTGCGCGCCAGGCTCGCCGTGTCTACCGTGCGGCGCTCACCCTAACCGCAGGCCCAGCGTGTTTGCGTGTCTTTGTACGCGCCAGACTTCAAGGGCTTTCTGAGCTCCTGGGAGGGTACGAGTTTTTCCTTTCTATCTTGTATCTCAGCGCCTAGGACAGGAGGTGCAGTGACAGCTCTCGGAATACGTGAACGTGAGTTTTACTAATAAGCTGTGTTACACACAGAGGAGGCAGCAGTGTGGAACCACGGCCACCACAGAAGTCCCAACTCAACTGCACTAGACCCTCTGTGCTGACCCCATTTCAAAGCCAAACTAAGGAGATAATGTACGTGTCTATGATTTACAACCTGAGTTATACCAATTTTAGCTATTTTCATTATTACCTAAGTGTTCGATACATTTGCAAAGTAAGTGAACAAAGCCAAGATTTGGACAGACCCTCACAGGTCACCAGGCTCTGCATGCAGTGGAGGGATTGCTGATCAGCAACGGGCTAACCCAAGAATGTCAGCGTAAAAGCGACGACACTCTCTCCTCGTGTGATAAACTTGCACGAGAGAACAAAACACGAAGCTGCTACCAGCTCGACCAGATCCCCACGAACGGGAGTCCTGCAGATGACGGGCTAATTCCGCAAGCCTATTCCTGTCCCCTACAAGCAGGAGTGTGTAGGGCTCCCACCCAAACTGCTGTCACACTGTGAATGAAGACGGGAAGTGGACGGTTAAGAAGAACTATCCCAGCCTTCGAATCGGGAGTTCAGGGTAGGACTGGGATTCTGCAGAGTCCAGAGCACGCCGTGAGGAGACCAGTGAGGACCAAGAGGGCCTAATACCGGTCAGCGGCCAGTGCTTGACTGACAGTGGCTTCCAGAAGGCGGAAGAAGGTGGGAGACTGTTCTTCTCTCAAACCCACCTCAACCAGCTGCTGCAGACTCCTCGCTCTCAGAGGGGAAACCCAGCTTCTGAGAAGAAATTAAATGAAATCTTTTGTTCGGGAAGTGCTGCACCCCTGAGGCAGGAAAACTGCAAAGCAGCTCGATGCCGACAGCTATCTGGTTGGCAGTGACAGACCCAGGCGCCCTGAGCAACACCTTCTCCTCCATGAAGACAGAAAACAAGAGCCGCTTCTCCATGCAGAGACCCAGCTCCGAGGAGCTCCGGGCCCTAGCAAACCAGCGGCCACTTACAACCAGGCCCCGGCGCCAAACACGGGAGAACGCCCTCTGCAGCCGAGCCCCTCACCTTCCCTCTTTAGAAACGGCCCCCACCCGGGCTTGGGGCAGACCCCCTGTCCTCTGCCCCTCGTGCCTGCTCCTGGGCGGTGGAGTCGATGAACTTCTAGCTCTTTGTTCTGCCTCAGGTGGGTGGTTTCACGGCCAGAGCCACTGGCCCACTGGCGTCCGTCCCCCTGATCTGCTTTGTCCCACATCGGGGCCCCCATCTCACGGACAGAGACCGCACATTCAGACCCCAGTCTTCAGGGACGTATTCCTGAGGATGACTTCTCCTGCTTTTTGGAAAATGCAAAAGCTCAAGCCCTATTTCAATAAAGTGAGAGAAAATCTTCAGGGGGTAGAACCCAAGTATCTGCAGCTTAAGAAGCCCGCCAGGGGGTCCGATGTGCCGCCTTCGTGGAGAATCACAGCTCCACTGGGAAGGCGCTGCCCCGAAAGGCCTCCCTGGGGGTGAGGAGGGGCCAGACCAGACCGTGGCTGGCCTGCGCCGGCGCCATCACAGTCCCCTCCTGACTGCCCTCGAACGTGCACACACAATGGGACTTGGGATCCTGGAGCCCAGGGGGGAAGGAGAGGACAGGCCTGGACAACCGGCTCACCCAGTAACCGCACGTCTTAACGACAGAAGCGACTCTTGTGCGCCTTTTCTTTCCAGTCTTTTACGTAAGAGAAGAAAGAGAGTGAGTTAAGTTTACTAAACCAATTAGAAATTATCTTTTTGACCGACAGCAAAATGAAATGGAAGAAAGAAATCTTCCTGCTGTAAGACTTATCCAGTGTTAAAACCAAAGGGTGAGGGGAGTCCCGCCAGCTGCCAACCCACGGCACGTCAGCCGCTGCGTGAGACGGACCGCGCCAACCAGAGAGCAGCGGTTTCCTAGAGAAAAACCCCGCAAGAGCCATTCGCCAGATAAGCTCTTTACAAGAACGCATGAGTTTTAGGAATCCTAATCAGCAAATGTTTTTCTTGTTCTAGACAATGCTGCCTCAAATCTGAAATCTGAAAGGATGAATTTTAAGTGTTACAGTGATTAGTTTACTAATATGGGAACCCACAAGTTACTGCGAAGATATTTTGTCGGGCTACTGTCCTTTTCGGTTCACACCCCATGCAGAATTCCCACTCTCTCCAGGCAGTCGTTAATATTAACAATTTGCATATTTTCTTCCCACCTCACAAGGGCTTCTTTTACTTCCTCAGATGTGCTCTGCTACTCTCTCCTCCAGGACTTTGAAAAATGCTGCCTACCCTTTCCTCCGCTGGGCATACTGCATCTGCACTCCTCCCTCTCTCTGAGGAAGCGGTGTAACCGGTTCACGGCTAAGGAAGGCCGGAGGAATAGGCAGAAGTGTCCCCGACCAAAAGTGGGGGGGGGGGGGACGATGAAGATCCTGAGGGAGAGAAGACTTTGTCGTGTCCCCAAATCAAAGAGGGCCAGAGCGGATGGAGAGCACGCTGGGCGAGAGCCTGAGCAGCAGTGTGAGCTCAGATCACCCAGAGGCCTGCATGTCACACTCATGACCTCAATGTGTTCCCACAAGTGACCTTCCCAAGGTCAAAGGGAAGAAAGGGCTTGGAAGCCAGTTTCACATTCAGGCTTTACCATCCACCAGTTGTGTGATGTGGGGCAAGTTATTACAAGTAACCAACGTTGTAAAGGTTTGGAGCTAATTAAGAAAAATTTGTGAAATGACTAGGATAGCGCCTGATACATTACAGGTATTAGAAATTTAATTTATGAAATCAGTAAAGAAAAATACTCTTTTGTTCGATAAATGTATTTTGTTTATAACGGATACCAATCTTTTCTGTTATTATGAACAGATTATGCACTTCCTTCTCGAATGTCAATGACAATACACACATTTTGTGTTTCTTTAGTTCCTCACAGTGTATCCTTGAAAACAGAAAAAAATATTTAAAAACTGTACAGAGGTTCTGTGCTTCAACCCTGGCAGAAGCAGTTACATTCATTTTGGTCTGAGCTAGGGTCACTTCTCACCACATCCACTATACAGGGAGATTCCTTTTAAGGGTTAAGGTAGGATCCTCCATGCTGAGAAGAGAAGGAGCAGCTTCAGATCAAAGTTTTCAAGTTTCATTATGACACTTTTCAATACATTTGGTCCATGAGGAATTAAGTTACTGCACTAAGATCAAGTGTTCACCAAACTCCTAGCTCAGAAGTGATGCTGCCTTCAGTTTGTGGTTAAAAGTAATTGTACGAATCACGGTCAAGCAGACCCGAACTAGTAACATGACGCGACCACGGTGTCAAGGACACTGTGACAGTTCTTACCGGCTCGGATATGATTCAGCGAAGCCAGCATCCGCAGCATGAAAGAGGCCGGCACCGTGATGGTGTTTCTGGTCTCTTCCAGCATGAGTTCGTTTCGAGTTATAACCTAGGAAGCAAGCGGAGCAGCACATCAAGACCGCGATGTGGCCGCACCCCGCGGCGGGCTCTCAGCAGGTCTGAGGAGTCGCCTCGTTCTCTGCACCCTAAGGCCACTCACCGCCACGGAACTACTTCACCGTGCACCTGAGGGAGTGGCATCACACAACACGACTCTTTCGACTGGCAGAGGGACAAAGGCCGCACTTTGAAGCCGCTTGAAACATTCAAGAATTCAATTTATCTTTCACCTGTGCTTTGTTTCCCAGAGCAGCTACCTAGGTCTGCTCATTCTTCCTCCCTGTGGCAGAGCGGATGCACTTAGTGACACAGCCGTGTTCAGTGAGTTCCCCGGGGCCACTCAGGTTTCTCAAGAAAACATCACCTCGACTGACGCAAAGTAATTTTGAAAAATAAACTTTTGGAGAAGAGTCACCAATGACCCTGTCTTAGGTACAAGACGGGACTACGTGAGTGTCCATGAACACCGAGGGATCTAGGCATAGGAGAAAAGGCAGAAAGGGAGGAAAGAGGAGGAAGGCCAAGGGGCCAATCTGTCAGCGGCTCCCCAGTAATTTCATACACACTTTCAGCCCCGCAGCCCACCCCCAGAGCCCTTTCCAGTCTCGCCCCAAGGAGCTGCTTCCTTATCCACTCTCCAGTGGTTCGCTTGCCTTAGGACCCCTTGCAAAGTGCCGACCCTTGATCTCAAGGGCTCCTTAGCACCCTGTCCACCTGGTGAACTCAGTCCAATTCGTACTTCCTCTGGAGACCCCATCCATCCGCCCCATCTACGAGCACACTGCTTCTTTGCAAGGGCTTCCAGAACACTCTGCATGCCCTCTACGTTCTGGCTGACTGGTCATTGTCCCACCAGTCTATATGCTCTGAGGGAAGGTTTGTTTTTTACAATTCGGCACTGTGTCTGACAGAGGCAAAGTTTATAAATGTCTATTAGAAAGCAGATATGGGAATTGTGATTGTCAACCTTGGTCTAGACTACCGGTTTTCTAACTTACTAATAACACTTTTTAGCAATGGACCCTTATTTCATGTTTTTAAAAGGGTGCAGCATCAACGTGAGCTACACGCACCTGTTAACAGAAGCTCGGCCGCCAGTAAGCAGCTGACTAATGCCATGAATCGTTATGTTCGTAAGAAATCCTACAGGAAAACCCACCAATAAAAACCCTAGCTACAGCTGGGGAGGAAACCCCAAGAATTCAGCTTTTGTATTATCCACCTTCCCCTGTCTCAAGCCCACAAAAAACCTAGAGCTTCACAGAGCCCAGTTTGAAAACCGTTGGTTTAACCAGGAGCTCAAGAAATCTTAAAATCTGACAGTAAAGGAAAAGATTCTCCAGTCATTTGTTCTGCTACTTATTTGGCTGTGATTATGGAGGACAGCCATAGTAAAACTCATTTTCTTAAAAGGACAGGGTTTTTTTTTTTAAGATTTTACTTATTTATTTTTGAAGATCACAAGAACAACACAGGCAGAGGGAAAGGAAGAAGCAGACTCCCTGCTGACCAGGGAGCCCAATCCCAGGACCCTGGGATCATGACCTGAGCTGCAGGCAGAGGCTTTAACCCACCGAGCCACCCAGGCGCCCCAAGGTTTTTTAAATGATTCTTCATTGCAATAAGCACAAAACCAGTCAAATTGTTTTTCTTAAACTATAATAACCTGGTATTACTAATAATCAATATTATAATAAGCCTAATAATATTTTTGATGTTTAGCTCTCTAGTATTACAGCCATGTTTTAATCTTAGTTTTTCTTTTTCTTAAACTTTGACCTCCTTAACTGAATAAACCTGCTTATGGTACCGATTAATAATGAGCTGCTTTGGGGTGCCTGGGTGGAGGTGGATCAGTCATTAAGTGTTTGGCAAAAGGTCATGATCTCAGAGTCCTGATTTCCAGCCCTACATCAGGCTCCCTGCCCGGGCTGGGGAGGAAGGGACCCTGCTTCTCTCCACTCCCCCTGCTGGTGTTCCTGTTCCTGCTGTCTCTATCTCCGTCAGGTAAATAAATCAAGTCTTTAAAAAAAGAAAAAAAAGTAAAAGAAAATAATGAGGTGTTTTAAGTCTTCTTAAGAAAGCATTTCAGGAACAAAGTGATATATGCGTTATAATAATTATAAATAAAAGTCTTACTTCATCAGCAAGTTTTCGGTTAAAAATCCTGGACTCTTCTAGTGGTGACCAGATCTTTATGTCATAATCTATGCCAGATGAGGCGAGAACTAGAAATAAAATGTTGCATATTAATATAAAGCATAAAAACATGCTGTTAAGACACGCATACACAGGTCACACATTATGCATGTATGTTAGGGGTGTGTGTGTGTGTGTGTATACACATACACGTGCAGCAACACTGAGCCGGCATGGAAACTGTACTGACACATTTAATGGTCAACTGAGAATACTATTTAGAAGATTTCCTAAAAAAGTTACCCTAGAACATAATTTTAAGACCAACTTGCAGTCAGTCCAATTTCTTTCCTATCCCCTGCTCTTTTAGGAGAAACATGGGAAGTGTCCAACGAAAGGCAAGAATAAGCCAAGATCCTTTGTTCTGTCGGATTAACTCGGACATGTGAAGACTAATGAGGCTCGGAGACGCAGGCGGAGTCGTGCAAAGTGTGGTCAGCCGAACCTCTTGCAACTTGTAAAACTCAGAAGAAATATTAAAGAATAAAGGCTTTGATCTACTTCGTCATACTTTGTGCCAAAAGGAGGTTCTAAGTGTTTCTGTTTTGAACCCAAGGGGAGTCGTAACGGGCTCCCCTGACGGCCTCCTGGAGTTCCCCCACTACTCTCACACTGACGCCAAGAAGGAAACCAGAGCCGGTGCGCGGACTCCTGACACGGCCGTCTTACTTGGGTCAAATGGATGCGGCTGCAAGCAGTTGACCACGTGGTCGTCGGCCTCCAGAAGCATCAGGTGCTCAGCGGTGCGGCGGTCCCAGATGAAGATGTGGCCGCAGTCCGAGCCGCTCATCACGAAGTTAGCGCCCCAGAAATTGGCTTCTTTTATCTAGGGTTAACAAGAAAATTGTGGGAAAAGTCAAATCAAAGTTACGAAAACAAAGACTCTATTTTGCTACTGAAAATATTAATTGACTTAGAAAATAAAACATTTCCTAAGAGACTCTTTGTCTTCCATTGTTTTTAAATGATGGAAATTATCAGCAAGCATGATCCCACAGTAAGTGATGACAGGTGCCCCATGAAACAGAGACTATGTTCTGTTCACGGTAGTACTTTTAGGGCCTTAAACAGTTCTTGGCAACAGTAGGTGCTGAATTAGTAGCTGCTAAATGAATGCATGCATGCGATTTCTGGGTTTTGGAAAGTATAATGGAAACTTCTATGTCTACATGTTGTTGAACTTTCCAAAAATGGTTCCACTTTAGCTTTATAATAAAAACAAATCACAGAAAAAAATGAAGGGTTTCCTTTTATATTTCGCTTTATGCCAAAAAACAAAAAGTACCAATAATCTTTTTATTAGGTATTCTCTCACAATTGAGAAGGAAGGATGTAAACATTTTACTTTTACGAAGCAATGAGACAGAGGACTAGGACACACTGGAATGGTTAGGATGACATTTCTCAGTGGATGTGTATCAGTGAGCCACAAAGAATCTTTGTAGTTCAGGACATTTTTCAATCATTTCATCGGTAGCTGCTACTTTGCTATTTTCGCCAAACCAAAGAGGGAGACGGTTTTGTTGCTTAGAGTCCCTGTTGCATTTATTTAACTTTTCTTTTTTACTCCTACCCTAGTATTTTCATACAGAATTTTAATCAGCGAAATATAAAAAATACACATTGATTACTTCTATTAATAGTGAGCACTCTGTTTAGAATGATTGAATTGTTACCACCAATGGTATCTATAGAGAAAGCTAAGTAGTTCCCTGTCCCAAAGTTACTTTTTTTTAAAGTAAGCTCCATACCCACCCTGTGCTTGAACTCAGGATCCCTAGATCAAAAGCTGCATGCTCTACTGAACTTTTACCCTTAACTCTGGAGGGAACAGATTAAAACTGATTCTTTAGATACTTTTGGACGACTCGATGAATATATGAAAACAACACCTTCTAAATATGAATAGTTCAGAGTTCAGAGTTGCAACATGCTAATCATCTTACAAGATCCCCTTAGTGCACAATTAAAATCACACTGGGTGTATGACTTGTGGACAGTAAAACTTGAAAAGATCTTAGAGATCATCTGGTCTGTTCTTTTTTTTTTAAAAAAAGATTTTATTTCTTTATTTGAGAGAGAATGAGTGAGAGAGAGCATGAGAGAGGAGAAGGTCAGAGGGAGAAGCAGACTCCCCAAGGAGCTGGGAGCACAATGCAGGACTAGATCCTGGAATTCCGGGGTCATGACCTGAGCCGAAGGCAGTTGCTCAACCAACTGAGCCACCCAGGCGCCCCATCTGGTCTGTTCTTATATCACAGATGAGGACACAATGTCTAGAGAGACAAAGTGACTAAAACAAATCTTCACCTGTCAATCTTAAGAGTTGTTATAAAGTAACCAGACTACATTTTGCAATGAGGCTGGATTTCATATATCTAAATCTTTCTCTCCAAATCAACAGAGAATGCTAAAATGAGCCATATATATGTCAATATCCAGATCCAGATCCAGATCCAGCAAGTGTGAGAGAGCAAAAAGAAGCAATTGTTATTTGTACCAGCTAAAAATTTTAAACTTCTACAGCGTTTCCTTAGTAGGGCAGAATTTTCTTGTGAACAATAATGGTCTCAGGCAATCTATTCTAGGACTAAAACAACCACGTCTGGGTAAAGAGGTAACTGTGAAGGCACAATAATGCTGCACCGGACCCCAGTGGCAATACATGAAGACTATCTTTATGGAAAATATTCATATTATCAATCTGTAATTTCTCCAAAAAGTGCCATGAGCATTTGGTACCATTGTCCTGGAGTTGCGATGGCCCTTATAAACCATCTTTACTAGTGGCCTTCTAATGTTCAAAGTATCCAATTCTTCCATTTCTTTCCTTTCTTTCCTCCGCCTGAAGAACTCCTGGATGCGGGCAACAGCAGAGCGTCTAGAATTACATATTAAAAAAAAAAACAAAAATAAATTTAAAAACATCCATAGGCCACTATGGAATCAAAATGAGGAACATTAAAATACAGTAAAGTCTAAAAAATATTGAAACTAAACGTTATCTCAAGAAGGCATCCCCAACCAAAGCATAAAAAAGCAGACACAACAGTGAGACTACATCAGACTAGTTGAGTTACTAAAACAAAATATTTTAGTGAAGAGATCATTTAGAAATTTGGTACTGGTTGAGAAAGTAAAGGAAACAGCATGCGGCACACTGGTTTTTAAAGGGCTATTTTACAAAACAGAAGAGAGACAAAATTAATATGCAAGTTTACTACAAACACATCCTATTCGATATCATTTCTCTTCTCCGTATGAGAAAATGCACGGGCACACAGAGAAAAGAAAAGAAATGAAGGGTAACATATAATAGCAGAGGGGAAACTTGTTTGGAGATGTTCTCAGCAAAGAACAGACTAGTAAAGAAAAAGAGGGTATTACCGTATGTACAATAAAACAGGGACTTTCAAACAGATTCTATACAGACCCCATTAAAAGTACAGATTTGGAGCTAACGAGGCAGATTTTACTCTCCTAAGACCTGAGTTGGTTACAGAGCTGGAAACAAGAATGGGCCCTTTTAAGACTGATTTAATTATCAGAAGAAACGTTTCCTAACACAGTTTGTTAGTCTGAATTTACTACTTAAAACATTATATTTTGACGGAGAATAGACCAAAAAAGTCTACAGATCAGTAAGTACAATGAACACTATAACAGAAAAATAGGTAAAGGACAAGAGCAGGGCCACTACAGAAGAAATGAACCGTCAGTAAATATACCAAAGGACGCTAAGCCTCACTAATAAGATAAAAATAAAACAACAGACGAGCTCTTTATGTGTTGACCAGATTAAAGAGAGGTTAATGTCTATTTGAGTGGCAAGACTATAGGGAAACAGACACTAGTGGGAGGGGTTTGAAAGTGATTCTATGTAAAAAAAAAAAAAGTAAACTCCTTTACTGGAGACTTTCCACTGACGCAGAATGCATATGCAGGAAGGCAGAACATCTCACGTGTGTGGCCCAACGAACTTTCACAAACAGAACAAGCCCGTGAACCACCACCAGTGCTGACAAACGGGGCATAATCTCCAGAATTCTCCTAGCGCTGCACTCCCACCACTGCTCTCCCGTAAAGGAAAACCATTACTCTGGCTTCTAATGGGATGAGTTACTTTTGCGGGTCTGTGAACGGTGATCACACGGAACCGGAGGATGTGTATTTTTGTGTCTCGCTCCTGTAACTCAACACCCTAGGACTCATCTGTGCTGTCTTCTTCATCCCACGGGCTGCAGAGTACCACAGCGCACACATCCATTACAACGCATGTGCCCATCGCACTGTGAGTGCACATGGGGCTGCTCACAGCCTCTGACTACTGAGTTGCGGCTACTACCAACATCTGTCCGTGTCCTTGGCAAGTATGTCAGGTTTCTGCTGGGTCTGTACCTAGGAGCAAAACAGCAGGACCACAGCAAGTGCATATGTTCAGCTTTGATAGATACTTGCAATTTCCCAAAGTGGTTACACCAATTTACATTCCCACTAGCAAAATACTGAGTTCAAGTTCATCAGAAATTAAACAGTATCTATTAAAATTTAAAATGTGTATATCCTGGGGCACCTGCCTGGCTAGTCAGTAGAACATGTGACTCTTGATCTTGGGGGCTGTGAGTTCAGGCCCCACGCTGGGTGTACAGATTACGTTTAAAAATATATATTTTTTAAAAGATTTAATTTATTTATTTGGGAGAGATGGAAAGGGAGGGGGAGGAGGGGCAGAGGGAGAGGGAGAGCATCTCAAGCAGACTCTGTACTGAACAGGGAGCCCGACATGGGGTTCACTCCCATGACCCAGAAAGCATGACCTGAGCCAAAACCAAGAGTCAGACACCAGACTAAAGAACCCAGGTGCCCCCAAATTAAAAAAAAAAAAAAAATTTTGCTTTGTGTTGGTACAGCAATTTTACTTGTAAAAATTGTACACTACACAAAACTTACACAAGTAAAACAAATATTACATATTTATATTATTTATATTTAGGTTATACATACATGTGTATAATATAAATCTTCAATGTAGTGAACCTTCTGCGTGTGCTTTCAGGAAGACTGGAAATAATCTGATTGTTCACATGGAAAGGACAGACTAATTAAATAAACTATGCTACACCCATATACTGGAATACTAATACCACCATAAAAAGATAAGCAAGGGGCACCTGCTGGCTCAGTCAGTGGAACACGAGACTCTTCATCTCAGGATTATGAGTTTGAGCCCAACCCTGGAAGTAGAGATAACTTAAAAATAAAATGTTTTAAAAAATAAAATAAAGGGCCGCCTGGGGGTCTCAGTGCGTTAAGCCTCTGCCTTTGACTCAGGTCATGATCTAAGGGTCCTGGGATCAAGCCCTGCGTTGGGTTCTCTGCTCAGCAGGGAGCCTGCTTCCCCCCCCATCCCCTGCCTGCCTCTCTGCCTCTCTGTCAAATAAATAAAATCTTTAAAAAAAAATTTAAAAAGATAAGGAGGATCCATTATCAACTACATGAAAAATGTTGGCATTATACTGCCAAATCTGCAATGTAGGTTAAAAGTTTAAGAGGAAAAATTCTACATATACATAAAAAGGGTCTAGAAAACCAGACAGCAATCATCCGTATTACTTTTTTAAAGAATTATATAACAATGTTGTACTCCTACTTTTATAATAAAATGGTATACTACTGTAGTTATACAGGTTTACTTAAAAGTGTTTTTAAAACTTTATCCTATGCTTTGTATATCCAAAATATACATGAATTTTAAAATTAGATAGCTAGAAACTTCCATGCAAAAAGGTGACATGTTTAGTTTACTCCAATTTTCTCATTCGGAGGTGATAATGAGAAGGGTTAAGAGTTTAAATGCTCTTGGTACACCTGGGGGCTCAGTCACTTGAGTGCCCGCTTTCGGCTCCGGTCATGATGCCAGAATCCTCGGATCGAGTCCTGTGTCGGGCTCCTTGCTCAGCAGGGAGCCTGCCTCTCCCTCCCCCTGCTTGTGCTCTCTTGACAAATAGATGAATAAAATCTTTTTTTAAAAAAAAGATTATTATTTTTAAATAAATAAATCACAAGTAGGCAGAAAGGCAGGCGGTGGGGGGGAGCAGGGCCCCTGCTGAGCAGAGAGCCCGATGTGGGGCTTGATGGCAGGACTCCGAGATCATGACCTGAGCTGAAGGCAGAGGCTTAACCCACTGAGCCACCCAGGCGCCCCAGATGAATAAAATCTTAAAAAAAATAAAAAACTTTTTAAAGTTTAAATGCTCTCAAAAGAAACCTAGTTGGATCTTTGTTGTGAAGTAGAAGAGAAGACACTCTCAATTAGATACAAAGATGTGATTAGCAAAAAACCAATAAAGAAAAAAAACTCTGGTTAAGAAAGCAGAGTATCAGTAAAGGGAATAGAAATGACCTTGCTGACAAACCGAAGGCCTCAGGAGCTGTAAATGGGAAAAGAAATTATATGACAAATTAAGAATTTAGACAGAAGCTCAAGTTATTTAAAACAAGATATGTGGACAGAATTAAAGTTGAATACTTAATGTGTTGATAATCATTAAGAACTAGTGAGCACAGCACCAGGTCAAAAATGTTCATCTCGTTTAAAAGTCAGCCGTAGAATATGGTCTAATTTACTGCTTCCCGCTTGTCTGGCTTAACCATTCTGATTGTAAAATCTAGACCTACCACTCCGCGGTCAGGAACGAAGCCCTGCCACGCGCAAGGATGCGGACAGAGCCCTGCACTAACTGAAAGAAGTCAGCCAGAGAAAGACAAATATTGTATGATTTCACACACATGGAATCTAAGAAAAAAAGCAGATGAACATAATGGGAAGGGGAAAGAGAGAGAGGGGTGGGGAAACAAAACATAAGAGACTCTAAATGCTAGAGAACAAACAGGGTTGATCAAGGTGCGGGGGATGAGCTAAATGAGTGGTGGCCATTGAGGGCACTTGTCAGGATGAGCTCTGGGTGTTCTATGCAAGCGACGGATCAGTGAATTCTATTCCTGAAACCAGTATTACACTATATAACTAACTACAATTTAAATACAAATTTGGAGGAAAATAAATTTTAAAAAATCTAGCTCTCAAGTTATGTGATTTGTATTATAGAGTTCTGATTCAAGATTAGGGTACCTACTACCACTATCCCACTGTAGGAAAATTATCTAAGTGAAAAGCTTCAAGTGCACAAATTTGAAATTAGAAAATAAAAATAACAGTATATATTATACCTACATATACAATCAGGTCATGTGCAAATCAGTTAACAGTATAAGCTAAAATGAATATATTGAAACAACTTTCTTAAAGGAGATTTTCATAGGAAAAACTGAAAAAAAAAATACAGGTCATTGAAAATGAAAATTAAAATGATATATACATATGAAGAATGCCAATCAGCAAATATTTATTAAAGGCCTTCCACTTGCAAAGTTGTTTTGGAGAATATTATTCATACTTTTATGATAGTTTTGGTAGTTTGGCTCCCAATTTAAAAGTCATAAAAGACATTATAAAGTTAAATACATATAAAATTTCAAAAGTAAACAATAAAATCATAGTAATAAGGAGTATAAATTCCAACCCAATGGAGGGGAAAAAAAGAGAAAAGCACTAGAAAACAAAGATAAAAAAACTTAAATCAATCCTAAAAAAAACCAAGAGAGTAAAAAACAAAACCAAACAAAAAGTGGTAAAAGAGAATAATTAGAGTAAGTTGGAAACAAATTTAAATATAGTCACAATGATAGTAAATTTAAATAGACGAAACATACCAATTGAGAAAAAAGAGATTGTCTAAGACACAGTGAAAGCATGAGGACAAGGAAAAGTTTCACACAGATATTTTACAAAAGCTAATCCAATGAAAGGTGGCTGGGTTATATTAATGTCTGGTGAAACAGACTAAGATAAAAAGCATCATTAAGAACAGAGAGGACTGGGGTGTCTGGGTGGCTCAGTGGGTTAAGCCACTGCCTTCGGCTCAGGTCATGATCCCAGGGTCTTGGGATCGAGCCCTGCATCGGGCTCTCTGCTCAGTGGGGAACCTGCTTCCTCCTCTCTCTCTGCCTGCCTGTGTGCCTACTTGTGATCTCTGTCAAATAAATAAATAAAATCTTAAAAAAAAAAAAAAAAAGAACAGAGAGGACTACTACATACACATTAAGTTCAATTTACTAGGAAGATATAACAATGTAACATACATGCACTCAATAAAAAAGAGCCTCAAAATCCATTTAAAAGGAAAATGACCTAACTACAAGGAGAATTAGACAAATCCACCACTGTCGTAAAGATTTCCACATGCCTTTATCCGTATTTTATTTGTCAAACTGACAAAACAAACACACAAACACCAAAATTATAAATAATTTTAATAACACAACAGTCTTGATCTACTGGCCATATATAAATAAAATTCTACATTAAAAACTAGAGTAATATTCTTTTCAAGGGTCCATGAAATATTTACAAATTTGACATGTACAAGTCCACAAAGTCAGTTTCTATGAATTTCAAAGAATGCATCTAACACCAACCATATTCTCTAACCACAAGTTTGATGTTACTGAAAAAAAGCTAAATGTACACATTTTAAGAAGTTAGGAAAAAATAATAAACCACACAAAAATTTCAAAGAAAACAGAAGAAAGGAAATAATAAAGAGAGAGAAAGCAGAAATAAAACAACAAAAAGAAACACAATACAGAGTTCTGCCATGATGAAGAGAAAATTAACGGAGTTCCAATAATGTTAGGAATAAGAAGGTGGTTATAGGGGCGCCTGGGGGCTCAGTTGTTAAGTGTCTGCCTTCTGCTCAGGTCATGATCCCAGGGTCCTGGGGTCGAGCCCCACATCAGACTCCTTCTCAGTGGGAAGCCTGCTTCTCCCTCTCCCACTCCCCTTGCTTGTGTTCCCTCTCTCACTGTATCTCTCTTTGTCAAATAAATGAATAAAATCTAAAAAAAAAAAAAAAGAAAGAAAAAGAAAAAGAAGGTGGTTATAACTCAAGACAGTAGAAATTAAATAGATAATAAAGACAGTATAATAAATTTTCAAACTTAGATGAATGGACACATTTTTCAAAAACTTCCTAACACGGGTTAAAGATGAAAGAGAGCAAACAGTACCACAGCTGTTAAAGAAGTACAATAGTACTGAAAAACCATCTCCAAAAGAAAATATGAGGTCCAGTTGTTTTAACAGGTAAGATATACTGAACTTTTAAGGACAAGATCATTCCAATCTTATACAAACTCTGGAAAATAGGAGATATTTTTTTCTACTTTTTCTCTAATACTAGTATAACTTCACAAAATATCAAATAAATCAAATCCAACAATATATCAGAAAGATAATACATCATGATCAAGTTCGGTTTATCCCACGAATACAAAGATTGTCTAACCCAGTTCTACATGTAAGGAGGTTGAAAGTCCTCACTCCAAACTGACAAGTAAAAAGCTGAACAGACTGAAAAACCAACACCTGTTCTGGGATCCATAAGAGCGGGGAAGACAGGGCAAACGGGTTCCTCAAGAGTGGAGAGACGGGGGCACTGGGGGGCTCAGTGGGTTACAGCCTCCGCCTTCGGCTCAGGTCGTGATCCCAGGGTCCTGGGATCGAACCCCGCATCGGGCTCTCTGCTCAGCAGGGACTGTGCTTCCTTCTCTCTCTTTGCCTGCCTCTCTGCCTACTTGTGAACTCTGTCTGTCAAATAAATAAAATAAAATCTTAAAAAAAAAAAAAAAGAGTGGAGAGAAGAACAGGCAGAGTCACAGCTTAGCAGGACAGAGACCTGGGGTAAGAACACCTAGACTGTGATCTGAGAACTGCGGGATGTGGTGTAGACAGCTTTGAGAATTAAAAACTCCATGGGATCCCAGTTACAGGAGTCCTTCCCACTGTATTTTCAGATTTACTTCCAGGAGCCAGACCAGACTGCCACACAGAATATTGGAGAAAAATCCCCTTGAGTTTCTGGCACAGAGAGGGGAAAAGGAACCATTTTGAAAAATGCCAGAGCACATCTTCTTCTTTGTAAGGTCTGCTCTTAGGGGAAACTAGTAAACTAGAGCCTAAACTGTTGGGGTTAATAACCCCTAATGCGGTTATTATTGTAATAAATAATCAAAGCCTAACTAACCTAGGGGAGGGAAACAGCCAACCACAGCCCACTCTGGCCATCCTATCCCACCTAAAGGCAAAGAAAACAAACAAAAAACCTGCGAAACACTTCTAAAGGCCAGAGATGTAGGCTCACTCAAAGACTGAGACCTAATCTGAAGACGGTGGATGCTTCCCCTCCCCCATGCCTGGCCGTCCCATCACCAGTCTGTTTATAGCAGTTCCTTTCACACGATACATCATATATAGCTAGTAGAAAAAGAAAACTACTAAGCACATCAAAAGAGAAAAAAAAACACAGTTTGAAGAGACAGAGCAATGTGGAATTAACAGACCAGGAATTTAAAACAACTATAATTAATGTAACTATGATTAATTAAGGGCACTAACAGATAAAGTACACAACATGTGAGGACAGATGGGCAATGTAAGCAGAGCGCTGGAAGTCCTCAGAAAGAAGCAAAAAGAACTGCCCGAGATAAACAAACAAACAAAACACACACACACACACACACACACACACACAACCCCAACCCTGTAACAGAAATGAAGAATGCCTTTGACAGCCTTATTAACAGACTGAACATGGCTGAAAAAATCCTTGACCTAGAACATATATTAATAGAATCCCTGAAAACCAAAAAGCAAAGAAAACAAAGACTGGAAAAAGCCCCCAAAAAGAGAATATTCAAGGATAGTGGGATAATTACAATCAATGTAACATAAGCACAATGGAAATCCCAGAAGGGGAGAAAAGGAAAGGGAAGGGGGAGAGGGGATGGAAGGAAAAGGAAAGGAAAAAGAAAAGAAAAATTTGAAATAATAATGACTAAGAATTTTCCCAAATTAATGTCAGACACCAAATCATAGACCCAGGAATCCTAGAGGGCACCAAGCAGGATAAATACCAAAAAACCCCAACCCAAACCAAATCAATACAAAAATCCTACAACCTAGGAATATCATTTCAAAAATAGCGAAAATCAAGGATCAAAAAAATCCTGAAAGAAGCCAGAGGAAAACAAACTTCTTACCTAGAGAGGAACAAAGATAAGAATCACATCCAACTTCTCCTCAGAAACTATGAAGCAAGAAAAGAATGCAATGAAATACTTAAAACACTGAAAGAAAAAAAAAATCACCAACCCAGAATTCTGTACCCTGCACAATTATCCTCTTCAGTGACAGAGAAATAAAACTTTCTCAAAGAGCAAAGGGATTTGTTGCTGATAGAACTGCCCTTTAGTTCTATGTTAAAAGAAGCTCTTTATAGAGAAGAAAAAAATTATGAATCAGAGACATGGATCTACATAAACAAAGGAAGAACATAAAAGGAATAAGTGAAGACAAAGAAAAACTTCCATTTTCCTTAATCTTAGTTTATCTATTATCTATATACATAAAACTATAGGTAAGAGTTGTTCAAAATAATAACAGCAATAACGTATTTCACCATCATGTGTGCTTATGCATGTGTTTTACGTGTGCGTATACGCACGCACGCTTATGTTAAAGTGAAATGAATGGCAGCAATGACACAAGGGACGGGAAGAAGGAATTAGGGTTTTGTTATCGTGGTATCACACTACCTGGGAAGTGGTACAGTATTATCCAAGAGTGGACTGCATTAGTTATAAAAGTACATTGTAAACTATAGGGCAACCACTAAAAAAGTTTAAAAAGAAGTATCGCTGATGAGCTAAGAAAGGAGAAAAACACGGAATCATATAAAATGCTGAATTCAAACCACAAAAGGCAGAAAAAGAAGGAAAAGACAAAAATAGGGACAAAGAGGGGCGCCTGGGTGGCTCAGTGGGTTAAAGCTTCTGTCATCGGCTCGGGCCGTGATCCCAGGGTTCTGGGATTGAGTCCCGCGTCAGGCTCTCTGCTCAGCAGGGAGCCTGCTTCCCCCTCTCTCTGCCTGCATCTCTGCCTACTTGTGATCTCTGTCTGTCAAATAAATATAATTTTTTAAAAAAGGGGACAAAGAACAAAGAACAGTAAAGAATATGATGGACTTTAATCCAATTCTATCAATAATGTTTTGCATGTCAGTGCTCTAAATACACCAATTCGAAGACAGCTTATCATTGTGGATCAAAAAATACGACCCAACTATTGGCGGTCTATAAGAAATCCACTTGAAAGTAAAGACTCATACCGAGTAAAAGTGAATGTACGGAGAAAAGAAAAGCATACCATGCTAACACTAAACAAAAGAACGTAAGAATAACTATGTTTCTTTCAGACACAGCAGACTTCAAAGTAAGCAAAGTTATCAAAGCTAAAGAAGAGCATGACACAATGTCAAAGGAGTCAGTTTCCCCCGAACAATCATTAAAGCGTTATGTGCCGTTCCAGAGAGGGTCGAAACACACGGGGCAGCAACTGAGAGAGAAGCAAGGAGCAACAGACGAATGCCCTGTTCTAGCTGGAGACGTCAACAGATCCAGGAGGCAGACACTGAGGACAGGGCCGAACTCAACGCCACCACTGACCAACTGGATACGACAGACACGGCCTGCTTACTTCAACCAGCAGCAGAACACACATTCTCAAGCCGAAAGTTCACCAAAACAGATGACATTCTGGATCATAAGACACACCTGAAAGGCTGTTTTTTTTTTTTTTTTTTTTTTTTTTTTTGGTTTCATTAATTGAGACACCAGGCTGAGCAAGGAGCCTGATGCGGGACTCGATCCCAGGATCCTGGGATCATGATCTGAGGCAAAGGCGGACGCATAACCGATGGAGCCACCCAGACGTCCCAAAAGACTGTTTAATAGTAGGACATTTCCAAGTGTTATCTACTGTATTAGCAGGTTAATGGAGAAAAAATATGAGAACTCAAGAGATGAAGAAAATGTACCCAATTCAATCAATATTCATTCATGATAAAACTGTTAGTAAAGTAGGGCAGCAGGGAATCCCCTAATCTGACAGGAGGTATCTACAAAAACCCTAAAAAACAAACCTAAATAAACTCATGTAGACATTCTTTTCAAAATCAGAAGGTGTGACTTTTACTACTAAGTAAATGTGACTCATTAACCAATACACAGTAAGAGTGCAAAAGGAGGAAAGAAAACTCCTATTTGCAATGATATGACTGTCTATTAAAAAAAAGGAATTTCCATGGCAATTAATAGATGTAACAGAAAAATTATTGGATGGATATAAGATCATTATTATACAAGCCAAATGAACTTCCAAACACCAGCAACAAACTATTAAGACAGCATAAGTTTAAAAACAAAATGCATTTACAACAGCAATGAAGATGAAAGAGTCTACTAAATAAATATATTCCTGTTCGTAGGAAATTATAACATGTTAATAAAAGACATTTTTTAAGAGAGCTGAATAAATATACACGTAATTTAATATTGTGAGGATAATCAATTCTTCAAATTTTTTACAGGTTTATTACAACTATAATCATATTCTGATGACTTGCATATGGAACTTAAAATGTTGATCACAAAACAGACCAAAGGACAAAGAAGAGCAAGTCCCTTCTAAAGAAAAATAAAGAGAAGAGATTTGAAGAGATTTAGAAGATATTAAGATTATAAAGCTAGAGTAATTATAAGAGTATGGTACTGAAGGAGAGGCAAACAGTTGTCCAGTGGAATGAAACAGAAAGCCTAGAAACAGACCTGTGTTTATATGGACACTGTAATGTGATGGGTAGCACAGCTGCTCTCTGGGGAAATTCAACATTTAATAAACGAACAGAGAAAACAAGGCTATCTACACGGCAAACATATACATCATGAATAAGAAATCAATTCCAGATGGATTAATATTTTAATCAAAAGATGACTTCAAAAGAACACTTTTCATTTTTGGAATTCCAGAAGTAAGGATTTCTTAAATAAAAGGAAGCGATATGCATTAAAGAATGATAAAATTCAACTACATTAAAATTAAGAATCCTCAAAATACAGCTTAAAAAAATAAATCACAAACCAGAAAAAATATTTGCACTTGTAAATGACACAAATTAGTATAAAAAGTACATTAAGAATTCCTTAAAAAAAAAAAATTTAACATGGAAGAGAAAAACAACTCAATTAAAACAACCCAGTAGAAAACCAGATATGGCCAAAAAACAAATGAGAGATGCATAATCTCATTTTGTAAGTACAGAAATGAAAATCAAAACCATGAGATGCCACTGTACACTGAACCAATTAGTAAAATCAAAAAAAAAGTGACAAAACCAAGTTGTGGATCAATGTGATTACTTAGTGACTGTACAAATTAGTTTACACTCGCACTTTGGAAAACAATTGGAGATTATCTTGTAAAATTCAACACTCTGTTCTCAGGTATGTACTCCAGAAAAGCCCAAGGAGACATGTTTCAGAATGTTCAAACCAGCACTGTTAGTAAGAGCAGAAACTGAACACTTAAATGCCCACTAACAGGGAAAGGCAGACATGATGGACAGTCGCGCAGTAGATTGTTATAGAGCAAAAAACCGACTGAGCGTCAGGGACGTAACAACACGGATGAACCGTAACGTGATGTTGACTGAGAAAGAAACAGCAAGTCCTAATATCACATTCGGACAATATCCTTTTTTTTCAAGTCTAAAAGTGGGCAAACAAATTAAATGATGTATTACTTTGGCATTTATATTTGTGGTAACTTTTTGTTTCTAGCAAGGCCCGATAAAGAGAACGATCAGAAGAGTGGTCGGCCCTGGAAAGGTGGGTGAGGGACAGAACAGAGAGATCTAAGTCGCTGGCAGTCTTCCAGTTTGGGGTTAGGTGGTGGGTTTATGGATATTTATTTATTATAATAATGAATGAATAAAGAAATAACAAATAAAGAAATGAATAAAGATAAATGGAAAAAAAGGGAACCAAACATGAATCAACAATGATAGTGTCATAAACCAAGAATTAAAAAAATAGAATTCTCCCCTCTTTAGACTAAGGGCCCTTAATGATGCCAGTGCCTGTGAAAAACTCTATTGCTGCAATTACTGTATTAAAATTACTTAGATGTGTCTATGAATCCCACTGAACCAAGAGTCATTATCCTTGAATCTCCAGCTTCTACCAGTGTTTGGTTCATATAGGGTTACTGAATGGATAAAATAACGAATACGAAACTGATTCATCCAGAAATGTCAAAGGAAAAACAAAAATATCTCAAGGTATCAGCTATTTATTTGGCAGACAGCATTTACTAGGAAAAAGCCTAGAATGAATCTAGCGTATGACTGACCTAAGAAAACAAGAACCTAGATTCCTGACTTTGCATTTTGATCCCTTCCTCTTCCCTGAGTCTTTTTATTTTTAATACTGCATATTCTAAAAATTCTGTTTCTAAATGGTCAGCAAAATTTAAGATAATTCCAAGCTCAAATTAGGAATTTATTTAAAAAAATAAATAAATAAATTGGCACATTTAGTAGTCAGAGGACCAGGCTAAGATATAAGAAGAAATTAAACAGCACTAAAAATATAAAATATGAATTATTTTGCCTTTTGTTTTCAATATGGTAAACCCTTTTATAAAACAGCATTACAGGGGCATCTGGGTAGCGGAGTTGGGGAAGTGTCCACCTCCTACTCTCTGCTCAGGTCTTGATCTCACGATCCTGAGATCGAAGCCCACACTGGGCTCCACACTGTGCAGGGAGCCTACCTAAAACTAAACCAAACCCCACCCCCACCCCAATTATATATAGCTAGAGTGGTACAAATTAACTGATATTATTGGTGTTATTAAAACGCTTTGTGGGGGAAGAAGAAATTTTAGGGTAGAAAAATGGTTTAATCAAAGACTGGGAAGTAACTGATTTATTTAACCTGGAATAAGTGACTTAAGGAGTAATTCAGTTAGCCAAAGGAGATTAATATAAAAGGATACTGTACTAAGGACGGAACATAAGGACAGGACTAATGACAGCAGGTGAATTCAGAGCTAACCTATAGTTAGAAATTCTTTACTGTGCAGGTGTGAAAGTCTTCTAGTCTAGGCAGCTAGCAAACCTGACACAATTTAGAATGTAAACTGGAAGAGCACTTTCCAAACCGAGATTTTTGTAGGTGTTCCACAAAACGGGTTTGCAAAATGTGGAAAGAAATGAATTAAGCAAAGCTCATCGGTTTTCTGGTTGCATGTTTTCTGAGAGGCTTTATTATGCTCATTTTGTGAATCTCCAGAAGAGGTTTACACGATGCAGGATTTCCCAGATTGTGGGACAGCACTGCAAAGTATCAGAGCACTCAGGGCAAAACAAGAAAACAGCACATGCTGCCAAGAGGTTTCTGGAGGCTCCTAGTCCCCAACATCAAGGAGCTGGAAGCACTCTCGTCCTGCAGGAGATCCTACTGTTCTGAGACAGCTCACAGTTTTCTTTGCAAGAACCGCAAAGCCACTGGGGAGAGAGCGGCCCAGCCCGCCCTCAGTCCCAGGCTACTGAGCCTGGGAAGTGGACAGAGCTCATGGGCACACTTTCTTTGTGGCAAATGAAACCTTGACCGCTCTGGGGGCAGAAAGAAAGACATGGACATGGGCTCTGTGTGTGTAGAGGTGGGGAATATACTTTTCCCTCAAAATGTATTAGTAAAGCTAAGGGACGGCTGGCCTGATGCTATCTTTAGAAGGCCCTCCTTCTAAGGCTGGCCCTTGGCTGGCATCTGGGAACTCCACTTGTGGAATGTTCCCTACATTTCTCCGCCTGTCCAGGACACTGAATGCTGATGCACCTGCTTGCCCAGACCATCTGTAATAAACAATGTGAACACCTACTTTCCTTCTGGATCTGGAATTTAGGTAGTTGTAGCTGGATGTAGAGGGTGTCTACACAACTGGCCCCTAATAAAAACGCTGGATTTTGACTCTTAAGCTTCTCTGGGTAGAAACACGACACACACACACACACACAAAACACACACACACACACAAAAAAGAAACACGACACAAGCATGACTGCATTTTACTGCTGAAGGAAGGAGTGCATTACACGGCCCATCGACACAAGCATGACTTCATTTTACTGCTGAAGGAAGGAGTGCATTACACGGCCCACGGTGGGAGGAAGCACGCTCGATGCTTATGTTCACATTCTTCCAGACTCTGTCTGACGTGTCTATTCCTTTGTCATAATCATAAGTGAATCTCAGTTCTGTGTGTCTTTTTTAGGGAGCTGTCAAATATGTGGGAATGTTGGGGCGCCTCTGAAACAATACAGTTGATGTTTGAACAACGTGGGAATTAGGGACATGGACCCCTCCACATTCCCATGCAGTTGAAAATCTGCATTAAAGCTTTTAACTCTCCAAAAACTTACTAATAGCTTACCACTGACCACCAGCCTTACTGATAGCATAAATAGGCAAGTAACACATATTTTGTATGTTGTATGTATTATATACTGTCTACTTACAATAAAGTATTAAGCTAGAGAAAAGAAAACATTATTAAGAAAAAAGGTGGGGGGGTGGGTGGCTCAGTGGGTTAAGCCTCTGCCTTCAGCTCAGGTCATGGTCTCAGGGTCCTGGGATTGAGCCCAACTCATTGAGCTCCCTGCTTGGGGGGGCGTCTGCCTCTCTCTCCCTTTCCCTCTGCTTGTGCTTGAGCGTTCTCTCTCGCTCTCAAATAAAAATCTTTTTTTTTTTTTAAAAGATTTTATTTATTTATTTGACAGAGAGAGATTACAAGTAGGCAGAGAGGCAGGCAGAGAGAGAGAGGAGGAAGCAGGCTCCCTGCTGAGCAGAGAGCCCGATGCGGGACTCGATCCCAGGACCCTGAGATCATGACCTGAGCCGAAGGCAGCGGCTTAACCCACTGAGCCACCCAGGCGCCCCTCAAATAAAAATCTTTTAAGAAATTAAAAAAAAAAAAAAGAAAGAAAATCCTAAGAGAAAGTTTAAGGTACTGTAAATTCATAGTCTTGTACTTATAAGAAAATCTGCATGTAAATGAATCTACACAGTTCAAACTCATGTTCAAGGGTCAACCATAATTCAGAGCTTTTCATTATGTTTCAGATCATGAAATCAAAGGAAGAAAAGAGTAAGCCAGATCACGTACGGAATAAGGATAAAAACTCAGTTACTGGAGTCAGAGATGAAAGGGCGTCGTCTTTGCCAACTCCTACTTCCATACGCTTGTATGCATTATCAGGCTGGACTCAGAGGTGCCTCCATCCTCGTTAGGGCCACAGGGACATACGCACACACCGTGAGGTTGCAGGCAGCTCACCAGAGGTGCGTAAGGGCACACAGAAGAAACATGGAGTCCCACTTGGGGCTATGAAATGTCTGGTCCAAGAAAAGCTGTAAAAAGTGGCAGCTTAAGATGAATGTTGCGATGAGGTGGTCAACAGGATGGTGAGGGGGTAAGAGTGCGCAGAGTGCGCAGAGCAACGGAGGCATGAAGTGTATTCAGAGACGCTCCAAACAGGTCTGCTGTCAAGAGGTTCAGCAATTGCCGGCAGCAGCCCAACAGAGCACGGCCTAGGCACCAAGCAAAGGAGCTGGAGTTTTTCTCTGTCCCGGGCACTGGGGACCCCTGCAAGTGGCTGTGGTGAGAAGAGACTGGCGGCAGTGGGACCGTCTGAGCAGGAGACCAGGTGGGAGGAAATGAGGTAACAGCAGCTGAGTGGAGAAGGGATGACCGCCGTTCTACTCACTCCGGAAAGAAAGAGACTGAATCCGGCACCCATCACTCAGACTCGGGCCGGTTACAGGAAGAGTCACAGAACGCTGCAGGACAGTCCCTCGTGGAGACTGGCTATGTGCGCAGTAAAGAGAACAACGTGTACTAATTTTATGTTTTTAATTTTATCTTACACAGAACGCTACATTCCTTGAGTGTCCCCAATTGCTAAAAGGGGAGGCAGGCTACACGTGTGCTTGGTGTCAGGAAACAGCTACCTTTGCTAAGAAATTGCCCCAGACGACGTCCATGTAGGAAAGAAGGGAGTGAGGTAAGGAAGGGGTCTGATCTCGTTAGCGCCGAGGGAAGGGAAGCATCACTCTCCTGCTCTATCGCAGCTACCAGTTACAGTTACGAAAGGAGAAACTGGCTCTGAGTACTTGGGATAAAATGTATAAACAACAAAGTCAAAAAGCCCTGAAACAAATCCCATTTTGTTTTATAATCCCCTTTGTTTTAGAAAGTAATGAATGGAAAAGAACAGACATGTGTCACTGGAATTAGGGACAAGATTGATTTTGTCAGTAAAACAGGTTTGGGGTATGAATAATGGGACTGAAGTTCACTTTAAAGTTGTATTTTAAAAACATACCCCACTGTTCGTCTTCAAGTTACAAAAATGTCTGAGAGTTATAGGTCATCTTGATGTGTGACATTAAATTATTAAACTATTTATAAGGAAATAACTTTCTTTAAAAAATCAGAATTTTATGCACAGAATTAGACTCAAGTCAATTTTTACATCTTGATCTCAAAGAAAAGGACTATACTTGAGTAGTAACAAAATGTTGCTATTGCTAATTGGTAGCCCAGTCAAGTTTTAAAAAAAGTAAGTTATATTCTTCAACAAGATATTCAAAATGGAGTAACCAGTAATTTAAAGTCCATCACTTCAGGTTACAGTTACTTTAGCATCTGACACACTGGAAGGGAACATCCACACAGAGACTTTCTTTTCATTCTACTCCCATGCAGTGCATGCAGCTAAACACAGTTTGTGAAAAGCAACCTGCTGTGCAATGCTTAGCACCTGGAGCTCAGTAAGCACAAGATGGATTAACTGTTAGTAAGAAAGGCGGTTAGCTGTGGAAAAGAGGACCTGGCAAATTCATCATGAAGAAAAAATAAAATAACGAAGGAACATACTGAATTACCTCATTATTCTATCACCTACTGTTGTTCCTCTGATATTAAATCTAGTGAAGGGAACACAATAACTAAAGTCACTCACAAAGACTTCAAAGAACCAAACACTGAAAGCATTAAGGTCACCACTTTCATCATTAATCAGCGAAATCTAAGAAAACATCTGCTTCCCTTTGTGATTTAAGGTCTAATGTGAGACTGTGTCATTCACCTAAATGTGTCTGTGAAACGCACGGAGCACTGAAGGAAGACGTTGCACTTAACACCTTTTATCTTTAAACAGATGAGAAACGGAGCAGTGACAGCGGGGAACTGCACCGACTCACCCCGCATTATGCCCCCCAGGGCTGTGCTGCTCCTTCAGGAAAGGGTAATTAAGCCCTGCGCTGACTCACCTGTCCTAACGACAGACCACAGACCACAGACCGGGCCTTTACCTCTCTAGGAGGTCAGTTCTTTCTCCACCGTTACTTTTTTTCTCTCTGCAATTTTCTTCAGTGAAGAATACACTGGAATCATTAGAAATACTGGGAGTGATTGCAGGATGACTAAAGAGATGGTGGCAAATTTAGAACACAGGAAGGATTCTGACTTTACAAATCAAGGCTGTGTTCCAGAGTCCAGAGTAGGTAAATGGAACCACATTTCTATGCGTGTAAAAAATACTATTTAGAAAAGTGGCTAACCGGTAATACCTTTAAGATTTATGGAAAAAATCTTTAGAGCATCTTGGCTGAGTCCATAACTAAAAACTTTCAAGGCTATGTGAGAACTTCAGGACACTCACTTAGATGCTTCTCACGGAGCAAAAACCCTCTTGGGTTTGGCAAAAGAAAGAGCAACCAGCCAAGCCATCCATCACACCATGAACCGTAAGACTGATCTGGCCCTGTGCGAACAGTTTATGTGAAGACCATATAAACCGAAAACCTGACCATGTTCCTTTCATGCCAAAGGCACACATTTATATTTCTAAATCCAGTATATAAAATCACCAAAGGATACACACACAACTTTTATTGTTTTTTTAATACCATGATTGGAAAGTATGTGTTTGATTAATTCTTTCTTTCTTCAATTTGGTTTCCATTTAATGTTCTATGCTCTTGCCCTAGACAAAGTTAAAGGGTATCAAGTATGTGGTGATTTAGAGAAGGACTTCATCATTTTAAACTCTGGGTATCTACCAGTAGATGCGTTTTACCACAGACTACAGTTGTGCTTCTTTCAAGATTGATTTGCTATAGAATAGGAATCAGCAAACTATGGCCCTTGGGATAAATCTGGCCAGTTGCCTGGTTTTGTAACAGCCTGTTGGCAATGAATAATTTCCAGGTTTGTAAACAGCTACATTCATAAATAGTTACATTTGCACTTTAAACAGTTACATAGGTACCTCCAGAAGAACCTCTTCGCCAGCAAAGCTAAAATATGTACTCTCTGGCTTTTTAGGAAAAAGTCGGCTGACCTTTGCTCTAGAGAGTCCCAGCTGAATTTGTACCGAGACTAGCTATCGTTAATGAGAAGAGTATTCCATTTTAAAACATTTATTTTAGTTGTTAAGACCTTTATTTTCTAAGACATTTCTTTCTCATGCTTGATCTCAGCCCCAAAGTGAAAACACAAGTCCTATTTACCTAACCAGATTAAAAATGCAAATCTTTATAAAGAAATCATTACTTTGCATTGCAAAGAACTATTTTTGATATCTTTATTAAATGTATGTCAATAATGGTTTAGTTATAAATTTTTTAGCTTTCATTTCAAAAATTAAATTTGGGACCAAAAAATTATGAGATCCACTACATAATTCTTTATATACATTAAAGTAGAGATCTAAGTATATACTTTCACCATTTTTAATTTTAGGGCAATTTCTTTACTCCAAACAAACTGATCTCAACTGGGCTTCTCAAGAGGCAGCAACAAAGGAACTTTAAGACATGCATCTTCTTAGCTGGGCACTTCACTGAAGTATGAAATGTGTTCTTAGATATGAAGTACCGAATGGTATGATTTTTACAAGGCTTTGAAAACTTTTGTCCCTTTGGAAACAGAAATTCTCAGATGTCCCATACCTACTTATAAGCTGGTAAGTTATTCTTTTCATGTTCTAAAGAAGCAAAATATCTTAAAACTTAATCTCTTAAGAATAAAAGTCAACACACCCATTCTCCAAATAGAGAAGAGAAATGGGCAATTTTCTCAAGGAAGACGGATCCTTAGAAAGGTGCAGAGATGTTAAAAATATACCTTATCTAGGTAGTTCAAGATTTAATCAAGATAGTGTTAAGGAAGCAAGAACAATACAAATTATTTAGAAAAAAATCAGAAGGAAGATTTTTCACCAAAACTGTTAGAAAATAATGCAAATTTCAAAGAAAAATTGACAGAGTTGTGAAAGTCACTATAAATCTTTACCATCACCTTAGTCTGTACATTTTTGTATATCTGTAACATTGTATTTCATTTATTTATTAAAACTGTTTCTCCCCATTCTTATAAATGGCTTATGAATTTGTCCTCGCTTCTTCAACAAGTTTCTTAAATGTTAAGAATTTTCTTCTTCTTCTTCTTCTTCTTCTTCTTCAGTAAGTTCACTACTATGTTGTACAGAATAAAAAAAATAATATATGGGACAAACTAAGGCTATATTCCTGAACTGAATATACAGAATACTAAAGAATATGTAATAATAATTTTTAAAAATCAGGGAAACCAATGTAGACTTAGACGAGGTTTCAGATCTGGATCTAACCTTGAGAGTATGAACACGAGTGTACATGCATGGCGTGAGTGAGGTCCGCTCTACGCCACTGTCCCGGAGTCCCTTGCCTCTAAAAGATTCTGCTGGTCTAGTTCAGCACCTGGGTCTCTTTGAACAATGAGACTATCAGTGCCAACTTTGTGGTAGATCCAAACCCTAGGCGAATTCCTAAAACATAAATCATTTAATATGAAAATGAAAAATAAATGATAAAGCTCAATAGTAAGGTATTATAGTTTCTGGTAATATCTCCAAACTAAGGATAATATACTCCAAAAAGTTTTAGGTTCTCTAGGACCCCCTCTCCCCACCAAATCCTCCCTTCTCACTGATGTTATATTACTGTGTTTAAAAAACCAGCCAACAATAAAATAACCTTGTTAGGTCTAGAATATACAAAAACTCTGCTTAGCACCTCTGTTTCCTCAGCTATAAAGTAGGCTTGGTATAAAAGTGTCATCATTAGCTTGGATAAAGGGTGCTGAATAATTATGATCTTTTTGCAAGTATCTAATATCTATTAAAATATATATAATGTCTTATTTAAACAAACAAACCTGGTAAGTGATATATATGGTCCACTTTACTAGAAAGCATATACTTATGTTTTATTTTCAATTATGACCTTAGCATCACTTTTAAGCTACCTAAGTACAGAAAAAAGCAAGGACGTATGTTCACTTTTATAAAGAGAAGGCCATACATGTGTAAGCCTCAAATAATTACAGACGCTGACTTTCCATCCTGGGTTTTAGAAACCATCAATTTGATTTTCAAATTGTGCTGTGGTTGCTAACCTTATCTGTACAAATTAAGGGGTGATGGTATCCCTCTGGGTCTGGAAAGAAATGAAACTAAGTCTTCCTTGTCTGAAACAGAGACTAAGAATGCTGAAGACTAATGTGTGGCAGGTAAAGAGAAGACGTTTGGTCAATCTCGAAGTACAAAAATTGGGAGGGATTACTTCCTCTACTTTTAAAAACAATGCCATTGCCAAATAAACATTCGGACTAACCCTAACTAATGGAGACTCCCAACTAAGGACACGGGAGTAAGTATCAGTAGAGGGGTAATCCTTTCCTAGCTACAAAAGGCAGTTTCGCTGAACTGCAAGCAATACTATTTGGGATTTTCGCTGTCCTTTGTCCGTCTCTATCCCCAAAGCCACTCTCCTTTTAACTGGTTTTTAAGTCTGAGAAACCACACAGACATCCTGGGTGCTTAACACAGCTATCAGTTAGTTAGTTAGTTAGTGCGTTCAAGGTGGACAAGTCCTGGGACTGAATGATTAATGGATTTTTAAAAACTCTTTTAACAATTCTAGATAGTCATAGCTTCATTTTATAGAAAAGGAACCTGAACCATACAAAAACATTACGTAATTTAAATGAGGAACTACAACTAAGCAGTAAAAACAGGATTCAAACCACGTCATAATGTTCTTGATCATTAGTTTACTACTGAAGAATGGCAGTGCTGTATTATCTATGATATCTTTCACTTGACTGAAATGTCAGAATATTTTATAAATGGTAGTATATTCAGCAAAGAAATATGTGAAATGGTTCTTCACAACTGTGTAAGCTAGGAACTTAAAGATAAAATTTTGTTCTCTGGAAAAGGGCAGAGCTTATAATGAGGTCCAATAGCATTATCTGCAGAAACAGCTTTTGAAAAGTATGGAACACAATATGCTTTGAAAGTTTTATTTTATCTTCTAAAAAACAAGATATATTCGTATGATCACACAAAGTAAAAAATGAGAAAAGTATATAAACATGTGAGAAATTCTATATATTTGGTATAATTTTTCATTTCCTGAACTGAGTTGTTTAGTAGAAATCTCAGAAAAACATAAGGTTCTCAAAGAGAACTACTATTACACCACCTTAACCCAGCGTCAGTAGAAAAGCAGAACATCAAAAAACCTGAACATGAAACAAAACAAAACCGATAAAGGGCAGGATGACTACCCGGCCAGTCTGATGGCTAAATATAACCCCGCCTTCACACACAGCCTGTTGGTCGTTCTCCACATTCCTTTCTCTTGATCTGGAAGTAGGGGAGCAAGTCTCCAGTGTTGGAGATACAGAGCAACGAGACTTTCTATTCTCCTCCTAACGCAGTCTGCTCGAAGAATGTAACACATACGATCACTTACAGTTTAACAAACTCTACACCCTTAGAAAAGCAACTGTAAAAAATGGAGCGATTCTTTTATTTGACTTCAAACAGTCCTGTGAATTGTATTTTTTATAGTTCATTTTAACTAAAAATGTACCAACCTGTCACCAGGTCCGGCTCGATACCTTGCACCTGGGATCAGGACTGGGTCGTCATCACTGTCATCTGTGTCCGGGAGAGCAGAGTCCCTGGCTAATGTCTCCTCAGGAGCCGAAGGCCCGATGGCTTCTGTTTGTGACTGAGGCTCAGGACTGGTGGGGTTTCGACTGGTAGCACCTTCAGTGCTAGTCTGCTCTGGAGTTCCTGGTTCTTTGTCTTGTTCAGACAAAGCAGGTTCTTCTGGAACCCCACAGGAACTATCAAGATTGAAGTCATTTCTTTCTCCTGAGCTGGAATCCAAGGGCTCAGATGTGAGTGTATCTGACTGTGCTGTCGGAAAATAAAGTAGAAAATGCTGGTCATGTCGGCAACACTGTTTAATCAAACTGGACGCTCTCCCTATAGGAAGAGAATTCCATAACACATCCATTTGGAAATGGCCTCTAACTCGGGAGAGAGTAACATAAATTACAGCTTCTTGTTTTCCAACATGGAGCAACTATCTAAAGGGAACAAGACAACTCACCTGTGTCTACACGGTTCTCAACTGTGCTTTCTGCAGAGGTACCTTCCTGACATGAGGTCACATCCTTTGATGGTTCTTCAAGAACTTCTGGGAAATAAATAAGCCAAATTATCATGAAATCCAATTTTTTAAAATAAAAATAAACACCGACTGAAAACCCTAGCTTTCCTCTGTGTAAGCAGCTACTAGTCCGTTTTGGATCACAGAATCTCCTGACCTTCAGATACAACCTTCCCTCAGGAAATACAAGAATGTATGTGTACAAACACTGTCCCCACTTTCTCCCAAAGCCCACGCATGGACCTTCATGAAGTCTTCGGGTAGAATTTTTGCTTTAGATTACCCCTCACAGCTGAAATTACTTGGTTTGCCTGTCTGCTAAATTTCACAAAATCTAAACCTAAAACCGAGTATTTTTCTATCCCGTTATCATGCATTTGGTATAATCTCAACTATCACGAACAAATCGTAAAGCTGACCCTACTATAAATTGTTTTGGCCACTGAAAATATTTATTTCTGTGATTTAATTCCAAGACCATTAGGGTCCAGTCTATTTTGCTCCTAACTGCATATCTGCTTGCCAGACAGTTGTTTTACACATATCTAATTATCGTGAACTCTGTAACATTGACGTACTCTTCATTTAATAAGAAGCAGAATTCATTTATTCCTTCACTCACCAAGTATTTATTGAAAATCTGTGTTCCAGGCTCTGTACTAGACACTAAATTTCATATAATGGTCATGGAAAATATTCTAGGACAGTGTTCCGAAAAAGTCCCCAAACGGCATTTCCTGTATGAAACAGGATTCACTCATACATAACCCATTCAAATTTCATTCCTTTTTCTCCCCCCTCTACAAGCTACCCATAGTCTTTGAAGAAAATCAAGGCAGATATTTTGGATTTTGCTGCTAAGTATAAAAACAGTAAAGCTCACTCAAATTAGTATTTACATCTCACATATTGTCAGGGCAATGACCACTGTTCAGACCATGGTGCCTGGAGAGACACCGTGCTTCCCTGTGACTCCCCATCTGAAATGTGTAAAGCCCCGGCTACCCACACTTGCTAATCGCTCATCAATAGTGATGCTGGGACTACTGAGGCAAAGGGAACTTATTAAAAACAAGACACAGAACTGCTGCGCCGAAGGAACAGAAAACTGGGTGGATACCCAGCCCCAGGGGTTCACAGTAACAAAAGCACAGCACTATCTTACTTGTGTCGCTGTCTCCTGGTGGCTGCACTGAGCTCTCTGGGGCCAAGGGTCCCTCCTGACCCTCAGATTTGCAGTGGCTTCCATTCCCTCTAGAACTTGAGGCAGTACTGCTCCTACCATCAAAACAAAACAAGTGGTTCCACCAAGAAGTTAATAAATATGAACTTTTATGATGATCTCTGTATTTTACAACTAGAGAAACAATAAAAAATTCATACCACAAATAAAATACAGGATTTATTATTTTAATGAGCACTCAAAAAACACCACCTTCACAGATCAAGGTGGTTATTCTAATCCTCTTTAACCGTACAAAAGAGATTTAAAAATACGAAAGGACCACCACTTCTTCACAGTTCTGATGCTTCTATCGTCAGGTATATATTTCTATTGAATTTTAATTACATAGACCCCCTTCTCGTCCTCAACACAGATGGTTCGCTACATCCCAATTCCTCCTCTTCCACAGACTTCGATCATACGTCCTTTCAGACTTTGCTGTTCTAGGCTACTCTTAAACTAATACTTGAAAAGAGACCCGGGCAGTTCTTTGGTCCTTGAACTGCCCCCTACAGGTCACTTCCACTTCTGGGCAGTCGTTCAAATATGCCAGCTGACTGCGGAGCACGGTTCTGCAGATGGCGAGGACAGCTTCATGTTTTACTGTTAAAAAACTTACCTGATAATGACTTAATCCTGTCAGCAATTTTGGTTAGACCAGAATACTAGATGGATTTAAGTAATTTTCAAAGAATATCCTGGGACAAATCATGGCATGTGTGTAAGGTGGGGGCTGAACGGGAAAGAGAATAGAAGGAAATGTACAACAAGCTGACTAAGGTCAAAATTAAATTCATAGGAATGCAATAAGAACAAGAAAAAAAGGTTAAGAGTTACAGTGTTTATAAACTGTTAATTACAGACATATAGCAGTGACTCAAGAAACAATACGAACTATCATGGACTTTTGGCCAAGATTTTACAAAAACTCTTTTAGGGTAACTGCAGAAGTCAATTTGATTTTTTTTTTAAAGGGCACCCATGTACAATAGGGTATGTTTTTAAAAGAATGCACATCTACATGGGCATCCATGCAGAGAGTAATGTCAGAAAAGATGTACACCAGTGTTAGGTGTCATCTCAGTACGATTACTGCACCCGAGTTTTTCTATACCTTTCTCTAGAGTCTGATTTTTTTTTCAACAAATCCTGTTGTTTCTTTTTAACCAGAAAGAAATATATAGCAATTTTGGTAAAGAGAAGCCAATGTGATATATAAATCTTTTTATTTTTCCATTGAGAAAGCTCTAATACAGGCATAAATAAAATGCTCAGTGTATAAAAGTTATGATAATTGAAACATGGTACTGATGTAGGAAAGTAGGAGCCATTAGTGGAAAAGATAATGTAACCAAGTAAATGTACTTAGCATATGTTAATATGGCATTTTAAATCACAGAAAAAAGAATAAATTGTTCAATAAACACTACTAGGACAAAGGAACGGTCATGTGGAAAAATCAAGCTATAGCGCTACATCATATTTCATGGCAGAATAAAGTGCAGAAGGATTGAACACACATTTTTGATATAAAATCACAGAAATATAAGAGGAAAAAAGAAGAAGCTTTCCCCCAATCCTGGGAAGGATAGGCTTTTCTAAGCGCGAGCCCACAGGCCGAAACCATGAAGCAAAACTACCGTAAGTGAACAGAAAGACAAACAACAAACTGGGGATATAATATCTGCCACAAATGAAAGACAAATGGTGTGGTCCTCACTCAATTCTGTAACAAGCAGTTCTTATAAATCAGTAAGAAAAAGATAAAACACCGCAGTAGAAAAATGGGCAAAGCATATGAAAAGCAATTTACAGAAGATGATAACGTAAAGCTGCCCCCGGGCCCATCATGTGCCCGTCAATGTGCTAAGTGCTGTGTACTTTTTCTGCGTGATCTCATTAAATCTTCCCACCAAAACTCTGAAGTAGGTTCTCTTAAATATGCCCGTTTTCAGATGAAAACACTGGGATTCAGAGAGGTTCAACGGCTTGTCAAGCTTAACATCTCAGCTCTTTGTGTGCTCTACTGCCTCATCTGTCATCAAAGAAACTCAAATAAAGCAAGACACCAAACCGGCAGAGACGAAAAAGACTGCCTTCCTGAATTCTCCTTTTACTGTTATTTTTTTTTTCTTTCATAATCAGACAAAAAAGCTCGTTACTCTGTGATGGAGAAATAAGAGACTGTCATTCGTTGCCGGTTCTTAGAGGACGAAAAGCAGCACTCAAAAGAAAGACCTTTGCCAAAAAAATGCTCGGGTAATTCTTTATAAAAAAATCAGCCTTTTCTATACAGAAACAAGAGAGGAGAACAGGAAAGACAAAGAATAACAATCTTCGATGACCTTAAATTGCATTTCAAGGAAAAGGGCCAAAGATATGCATGATTATAAGCAGCTGAGTTCCAACACTAGGGCTTGTAAAGAAATTAGAGACTCTACTGACTGTTCCGCCTTCAAATATTTATCTAGAATCCAATTTCGTCCTACCACCCTCACTGCCCTCAGCACATCTCTCCTTTCTCACTGCCGAAGTCTTTCAGCGGCCGCCTGACCACGGCCTGGTCTCTACACCAGCACCAGACAGGCCTGTCCTCACTCGCCCAGCAGACCTTCTTTGCTGCGGTTTGCTCCTTTGCTCACTCCACTTGGGCTACACTGGTTTTCTTCCAGCCCCTCGAATGTCCTCTGTCTGTTCCTGTGGCAGAGCCTTTGAACTAGCTTTCTCTCTGCCTGTAATGCTCTTCCTCCAGATTTATGCATGGCGCACTCCTTCATACCCTCCAAGATTTTGTCCAAATGCCATCTTCTCAGCGATGCCTGCCCTTGTCCTAGGTCTCCCAATCGCCTCTGACTTGGTCTATTTCCTTCCACAGCACTTAGTACATCCCACCATACTACACAATTCCCGTATTTACTGTTTATTGTCTGTCTTCCCCTGGAGTGTAAGTTCTAACAGGACAGAGGGTTTTTGCCAGGTTTTTTTCACTGATTTATTCCCTGTAACTAGAATAGTCCCAGGAATATAGAAGGATTTCAATAATATTTTAAAATACAACTTAATCAAAGATTTTAATGTAAAATACATACACACATAAACACAAATGGAAACCAGTGCACTGAAGTAAATAATATCACATATCAACATATAATTATATATTAATAAATAATATATAATAACATATTATTTATATATTATACCAGCATATAATATATAATAATATACAACTGAATATATTAATATATTAATTATACAACATAATTAATATATTGGTTACAAGATGATTAATATAATTATTACGTATTAATCATATAATTATATTAATATGCAACAGTCTATATATTAAGAATATATTATCTATATATTAAATATTAATATAGCAGTAAACGTAAATACAAAATTTTGGATGCTGTCTCAGGCAAAAGGCCATGAGACAGTGTGAAAGAATGTAAGAAGGTCACATAACTTGATTATTTAAAAATATAAAATTGAACTAGATTAACGAACCATAAGTATAATCAGGAATGTCACTAAAGAGGACCTAGACAAAATATAAAGTTCAACCTTACTAGTAATCAATTAAATAAAAGTGACAATTATCTTAAGATCAAATACATAAGTTAAAAAATAAATGAATATACTGATATTGAACACTGGGTTGGGGACCATAACATGTATGTGTTTTTCTGTGCTGCTGGGAGAAATGTAGTAAAAGCAGACCTCTTTGAAAATAATTCAGCAATATCCTTTGACCTAGATCGAATTCACCTCTAAAAGTACATCTCAGATCAATAATCTTAAAGGTAGGGAAAAGCCTGTAAACAAAGATATTCATCATTTTTAAAAAAGGTAAACAAATCCACTGCCCGGTGAAAGGGAAATGGTTAGGTAAACTCTGGTAAACCTATCTGATGGTATATCACACAGCTAGAAAATTCATATTTATGAAAATTAAGGAGAAATGTGCAAATATTTATTACAGAGTTAGGCCAAATAAATGCAGCAGAGAACAGAATATGTTCAGTATAATTAAAATTACATTTTAAAACCCCAAATCACATACACATATATGTATGTGTATATGCACGCGCGCGCGCGCGCGCGCACACACACACACACACACACACACACACACACACACACCTGTACATAGGACCAAGACTGAAAAAAAACTCCAAAATGTGAGGTTTACTTTTTGGCACTAATGGTCTATCGGTGATTAACTATTTTTTTTTTTTAATCTTTTGCATTTTTCTATGAGAAAAATATTCCAGGACCAACAACATCAGAGTCTCCTGGGAAGTTTTTAGAAATCCAAATTCTCTGATCCCACCTCAAACTTAACCCAGAGTGGGGCCCAGTAATATGCGTTTTAACAACCTCTTCGAGCCACACCAAATTTGAGAACCAATGCATTACAGCAAACAAAACACAAAGATGATGAAGTTCTAAAAATAGTATCTAGTACAATCCTACAAAATGGCTAAGAACAGCTTTACAAAAATATTAACTTACCATTCATCTGTAAAGTTCAGTTTTATTGTGCTTGTAGTTGTTCCTTCTGTGCTGTAGTGCAAACTTAAAACTGGTTCACCTGTCCCTGGTTTGGGGCTCAGCTTTTCATTATTGTTATCTGAAAATTGTGTTTAAAACATTTGAAAAAGTCTCTGAAACCAATAAAAAGATGACATTTCCTAAAATTCACAAAACTTAAATTAGGTTGTCCTTGTCATAATTCCTTCTCACGTCTGTTTACGGTTCTCACTTAAAGTTCACAAGCAAGTGTTGTAGAAACACTATTTCAAAGTGGCATTGCATCAGATTCTAGCTTAGTGTACATCATTCCCTTTGACTCAGACGGAAATTACACACATTTGAGAACCATATTAGTCCTCAGGAAATCAAAGACTATTAGGAGGCTACGAGGCATGTGATCTTATCAAGCGGTCCGAGCATTTAACGGAGCTCACAGTCGCTCCCAGTCTTACTCCCCAGCTGCTTGGGCATCCAGGATAACTGACTGGAGTAAGGGGCTGGGGCTCTGAAAGAAGTCACGGAGTCAAAACTCTGCGACAACTGAAGGCTATCGAATTCTTTCTGTTCCTACAAATTCATAGATTTATAATATAGCAAGGGAGTAGAGCCCACACTCTATGGGAGGGGAAGAAAAGAAAACAATGTGCTTTTGATATTTATAAAACTCTCTCTGCTACAAGACCATAGGTTTTGGTGTATTTCTTCTTCCTCTCCGGACTAATCTTGCAAGGAATTCGTTTTCTAAATTATGGAAATGGTAGTTTCACTTTAGGAGCCTACAGTTGATCTATCTCAACATATTAAATCTTTGTAAAATGTCAAATAAAAATCAAGACGTTCTACAGAAATTGATACAGACCACTCCAAACCCACCCTTTCCCACTCGTCCCCACCTCCCCCCGCAAAAGTACATGGATATTCAAAAAATAAAATAGAGCTTTGAAATTTTCTCTTTTTCCGTGATTAATAGCTTGGGGGGAGCATTAACATATACAGAAAACACAAACTGCTGCATAATCAAACATATAACACTTCTGCCAGTTGCTTACAGAAAGAATATTCTTCTGTGATGTATTGTTTTCTTGATACCAGTTCAAGAACGGACAGAACAGCACTAAAAACAAGCCTTCTGCCTTGGACAATAACAAGGGTAGTAACAACTTCATAAAACCAAAATTAGTTGGGTTTTTGGTTTTGAGGTGCACTTGATACTGCAATGAAGGACTTGTATCTTTTTGCATCCCTCTTGAAGCCACTGGAGCACGTAATAAAAGAATCTCACAGAACCTCGGCTCTAACTTCTATCCTGTAAGAGGGCAACTAACAAGACTTCAAATACAGAGCTGTACTACACAGGGAAAGGGACTCTGTCTGAGAGGAAAATCAAGCTGGTAACAGAACTCCGGACTATCAGTTCTCAGGTCTTTAATTCTAACTCACAGGAAATCCTCTCCTATGATATTAGTTGGTATTTGCAAATAAAAGCATCAGTGAATTACAAAGCTGGCCTCACAAATGGTCAAAAACACTTTGGATCTTACACTGCCTTTGTTATGACTATGTCATTGATATAACAAATTAACAAGCCATCGCACAACTTTCAAAGATTCGGTATTACATCCCCTGTTTTACATGAGGTTATTTTATCAAACGGCATTCTATAAAATAACTGAATTAAAAGATGTTTAGCTTTCGTAAAATTATCAAGAGTGGGACTTTTAAAACATCTGTCGTACCCTTGACCATCTTTAGAAATTTCCTGTTGGTCCTATGTCCACATACAGTTCTCCTTTACTCTTAATTACGTTGCTGATATTTTTGTCCCACTGCTGCCCAAATCAGTCATCTTTAGGCACCTAGAACTGATAAGGACAGACAGCCGGAAGACTTGAAAATGATCCAAGAAACCAAGAGGCAGAGCTGGGGCTGGTTCTTTCATTAACTCTCACAACACTTTATAAAGTGCTTTGCTATTTATTTTTCTTTTAAAGAAAAGAAGGGATAGAAAACAAAAGCAGGTGAGAGAGAATAGGAATGAATTTCCTACGTCCACCTCAGTTACAGAAGCAGAGGTTTTAAAAAGCCATTTAAATGCTATATCAAATTTTCTTTTGAGTAAAATTAAAGAGACGGAGATTTGAATGCTGTAATTACAGGAATATAGTAAACAAAGAGCTGTTTGGAGGTCAAAATGGTGTAGAAAATATCTTATTTAAATGTGTGCAACACCCTCCTCCCGGAAAGCAAGAAGCTTCCTGAGATGATCCATGTTAATTAAAACCTTCTTCCTATGGTATCTATTACAAAGTTATTACTTAATCTCTTATGAATATAATCTACATATTGACAATCATGTACAACATAGTGGCACTCATATAATTTATAAGTGGTACTTAATTTATGACCATAGTTGACAGAATTTGTACATTTTGGCTGTTAATGAACTTACCAGCCCTAGGTAAAACTGGCCCACTGCTGTATTAACAGAATGCACTCTTCTGTGAGCCACACAAGCTTCAGACCCCCAAGTCTAGTTCAGTCCTTGGAAGACTGAACGCGAGTAGCAAGTGTCTCTGGCGGAAACACCACAATCCAGAACTGAGACATTAACGAGAGTATCGACCCGAGGTTTAGGGTTCAATTCCTGGTTTGTTCCAGACTACTCTCCCTAATTTAATACTCCTTTTCATGATCATATATAACCTGTCATGCTGAGTTTTCTCAGAAATGTAGATTCTTGGCTTACTAGTGAATTCATTTTTTTTCTGATAAAAATAGATATTTCAAGCCAGTAATGTCTAAGAAATATCTACTTTAAAAAACTAAAAAACTGGGGCGCCTGGGTGGCTCACTGGGTTAAGCCTCTGCCTTAGGCCCAGGTCATGATCTCAGGGTCCCAAAATCGAGCCCCGTGTTGGGCTCTCCACTCGGTGGTGGGGGGGCCTGCTTCCTTCCTCTCTCTCTGACTGCCTCTCTGCCCACTTGTGATCTCTCTATCAAATAAATAAATAAAATCTTAAAAAATTATGTTTCATTTTTACTGTAGTTGAAAAAAATATTTGTAGGCATTTAAATTTTCCTTAACTTGCTGTACTTGTTAGAAGCTGGATCAGCAAACACAACCTAAAAACCATTATTCAAAGCCTTACTTACACAATGTACAGAAATATAGAAGATATTTCTTGCTTAAGAGCAGAAGTTTTCATTTAAGACCCTTTGGGATTAGAACTTTACCTAAACAAATGACTTTATATAAAAAAGCACCATCATAATAATAACTAATTTGTATTAGGCATTACTATGACCTAGGAGATACAAGTATCCTATTTATTTGTTTACTTATTTGACAGAGAGATCACAAGTAGGCAGAGAGGCAGGCAGAGACAGAGAGAGGAGGCTCCCTGAGGAGCAGAGAGCCCGATGTGAGGCTGGATCCCAGGACCCTGGGATCATGACCTGAGCCGAAGGCGGAGGCTTTAGCCCACTGAGCCACCCAGGCGCCCCCAGATCTAAGTATCCTTGTTTAAACCTTTGTAGCATGTATCCCCATGTCCATTTTACGGATGATGAAACTGGTGATTCTGAGCTAGAATTTTTTACTCTAGTCATCTAGAGTTCCTTCTGTATTAAGTTCCTACTTGCTATAGTGTTTTGGAAATAACTTGAATACAAAGTAGAAATAAGATTGCTTAAATATTTCAGTTAAGAAATAACAATTCTTGGTGACGTTATTTCTCAGAAATGATGTCTAATTCATAACCAGCAACATTAATATAACTGATAAAAGTTCTGGTAGCCCCAACCGTCCCTTAGGCCCCAGAGTATTGGAAATCCACACTGTATCTTCTTGCAGGGCCCTTAGAGATTGAACTACTTTTCCATCCTTTAAAAACATTGTAAGAGAATAAAATCAAATTGTGGTGCTCTCAACACAAAGGCAGTGTATTGGGGGGGGATCACTTTTAATTTAGCAGTTCAACACTGCTTAAGCTTCAAGATTAAGACCAAATTTAAAAGATCTTCTCTAGATAGTAAGACCCCTTTCAGTTTAGTGTACTGACTCAGAAAGAAACTTCAGAATGGCCTGGAATATAATTTGGAAGGAACTTCTCTGAACTTTAATTAGATACTTTCTAAGCCTTTCACATATGAACCACAAATACATTTTTGTTTCTGGTAATGCATATGTATTCAAACCATTTAATCTGTGCATTGACATTATGAAATTATAATCATTTGTGGTTCTTAAAAAAATATTCAAAGACATAAAAAAATCAAGTGTGCTAATAGTAGTACAAAATACACTGTATCTGGGTAACTAGGTTTGCATATTATCTAAATATTGATGCGGATTTTTTTTTTGGACTTTTACCTAGGAATATCTCTGGAGACTTATCCAATATATAAATTTAAAGAGTATTCAAAAGGAAGATAATGCATGAGGATGTGCTACAGTAATCTGTTTACAATCACTCCACCCAACAACTTTTCAGCCACTGGGACACTATCATAACTGTATAAATCATACACTAATCACCTACAATAGCTTAGGTAAACTGGTGATAACACAGAAATACTGTATTCTGTATTGAAGTATTTTCTATTATGCAATGACTTTATTGACATTTCTCATTCCAGTCCATCAAAAGTAAAAAAAAAAAAAACAAAAAAAAATCTAGGGGCTCCTGGGTAGCTCGGTGGGTTGAGCCTCTGCCTTTGGCTCAGTTCATGATCTCAGGGTCCTGGGATTGAGCCCTGCATCGGGCATCGGGCTCGCTGCTCCGTGGGGAGCCTGCTTCCTCCTCTCTCTCTGCCTGCTTGTGATCTCTGTCTGTCAGATAAATGAATCTTTAAAAAAAAAAAAAAAATCTAAAAAGAAACTTTCCCTGAAAAAATGTATGATATCAAAGATACAGTTCAACTCTATCTTCCCAAATTTTGCTCCCCAACTTAGTTGGATTATACAGGAGAAAAGGCAAATTTCTCAAATACAGTTTCTAGAACAATGAAAACCTTCCATTTTTATAGGTCAGGAATCTGTAACTTTTCTGCACACCTCAGACTCCTGAATACCCAAATACCCAGTTCTTCCAATCATTTGTTTATGGAGGTGATGCTGATTCAAAGCGGAGAAACTATTTTTAGGAGTTTCTTCACAGAAAACCACTCTCTACCAAACACACGACTACAAGACACAGCATTTAATTCTAAAAATTATTATTCTTCCTAGAGCAATCTGACTTTATAAACTATGTTATGAAAGCTAAAACCAAAGCACAACTTTACTTCAATACTGGTATTTCTTAGGAAATTCCTCCTATAAAATGTTATTGAAACAATATTCTGTTCAAATTTTCTTCCTGGCAATTAAAACTCAACCTTTATGTCAGTTAGACTAATTTTAATCCAAGAACTTCTTTCATCACATAACATAGACATGTAAATTGAACTTGAGCATGGGTTGGGGATATATACAGATTCAGATTCTGCCTGGTTTCATATTCCCGGTGACGTTTACAATTTATGGGCTGAAATGCAGTTGTCACTTCACCCAACACTATGGAGGCTCTCTTTCACCTGCTGCAGACCCGTGAGTGTTACAGCTCTCTGTGCTTTTACAAAAGTCCCTATTCCTAGTTCCCATTCAGTCTTGAGGGAGAACAAACAGGAAGGAACTAGGTAAAGATGGCACCCCACGTGGCACATAAGCTCTGCCAAGATTCTTATCCAGTATCTCTCTCTTCGTAACTGTTTCCCCAGGTACATTATCTTCTAAAGAAAACCAAACCTGTCTGTCATATACTAAACAGATAAATATATTAAAATGTGCTTCCAAATGAAAAAGAACGAACGAGGCAGACGGCTTTGGAGAACACTCTCTTTAACCACTCTCCCCTCCAGCAACTGTGCTCCGTGCTCATCGTTCTGAAATGCTTTTCTTACTTCTCATCTCCCGTTTCTTCACTTCCATCTCTACTGTGAAACCGCTCTCACAAATTTGATCGACTCCTCCACGTTGGTTTAGTGGAGAATTTCTGGGAACTCCTTATCTGACTTGCCAGCAACACTCACACACAGCTCTCCTTTCATCTTCTCTTCTCTTCGCCTCACGGCACGGCACAGGTCTACTCTACCTGACCTCTGTGGCTGCTGCTCCTTGATCTCCTGCACCAGCTCTCCTCCAGCAAAATCTGCAGTTTGGGAATTTTTCTGATTTCCTTTGGGATGTTTTAGATGTGATACTTCCTGCTCTCACTTTTTATATTCATCCTTGTCAACTTCATCTACTTTTATGGCCTCAACTACTATTAATGTGCAGAAAATTTCCAATTTATTTCTCTAGCTCTGACATCTTTCTCTTATTTTAAAGGATTTCTTTCCTCTCCCCGCTCCCTTTTTAAGTAGGCTCCAGGCCCAACAAAGGGCTTGAACTCAGACCTTGAGAGCACCCTGACATCTTTTCTACGCTTCCTATCTATACAATCAACGGCCCAACAGACTTTTCCACATGGATGTCTCACACACATAAATCGAAATCAACACTCTCAGAACCACGCCTGGGGCTGCGACCTCCTTCTATGCACCCCTCCCATACTCTGCTCCTTTTCTGGGGTTACCTATTTGAGAACATATCCGCCCACTTGACTGTGCTCAGTGAAAGCTTGGGAATCACCCCTGCAGCAGCTGGAAATGGCATCTATGAATCTGCACCAGAAACTCCCTGAACCACCACAAATTCATGAAGACATGTGCTCCGGCCCCGCTCCCTCCAACCAGCGTGCTGTTACTCAAGTGCGCCCATGCAGAAATTATGGAGTTCTTACTACAGTTTATCCTCTGGACGCCGCCTCGATCCCTCGCCTCATCTAACGATCACCAAACCCTGTTTATTCTCTGTCTTAGACAGCTTGAATCTTCCATCATCAGGTCAAAATCCTTATTACCAGGAGACTTATCTAAGTGACTTGGTCTCTAGTCGGCTCACTGTCCTCTCTTCGGAACAAAGCAGATCAGCCATACTCTCTCTTTTAAATACTTCCTTAGCTTCCTACTGCTCTTAAGCTGTCCCAAAGGTCCTTCTCAGTCTGGGCACCCCCATCTCCTGAAGCTTAGCGCACACTCCAGCCACACTGGGGTCTTTATGGTCTTGCTAATACCATGACTGCCTCGGAGCCTTCCCACCGCTTCCCCGGACTCACACCCGTTTCTCCTGATTCACTCATCGTGCTGATCTTTCAGACCTCAGCTCAAATGTCTCATGCTCCCGCACGCCTCACTTGGCCCCCTGCCAGAAGAGATGAAGACTTAGTTACATGTTTCCCAAAGAACCTTCCTATTTCCTCTTTCATAACAGGCATCACACTTACATTTACTGTTCCACCATCTGTCTTTCCTGTTAGATGAGGCTAACAGAGCATAGCAGCTACGATCACAGACTGCAGACGCACACTTACAGTATGTGATCGCAGGCAAGTTTCATACCCTCTCTTTGCCTCAGTTTCCTCATCTGGAAAATGACAATAACAGTACCTACTGTTACTGTATAAGGTTGTGCTGTGGATTAAGTAAATTAACATATAAAAATCGCTCAAAATAATGTTCAGCACAAAGAATATGCAATATAAGTGTCTCCACTATCATTGTTATGGTTAATCAACTCCACCGATAGATTACTCGCACTGGTAGGGTCAATCAACGCTGTGTTCCAAGCACAGGGAACACTAGCTACGCTCACTCATGCAGCCTAGTGCTGAGCCCAGCCAGTACTTGCCCCAGGTAAACACAGAATGAACTCAATTAGTATGAGTTGAATTAATGACAGACAGACAGACACGGCTGTGGCACTTACTTCTCTTTCCTTACATATTTCTTGGAGCCTTGGTTTCTTCATCAGTAAAATGAGGTCATTACTACTCACTACATCCCAACAAATGAGCTAATGCATGAAAAATTTTTAATAAGCCACACACCAAAAACTCAGTCAAAGCCAGTTATTTGTGTCATACACAATTCCGAGTTAGAAAACAATTTAACTAGATATATAGATGGATACTAACTTGGCTAGAATGAGAGTGAACAGGTGAACATACACAATAGAAATGAAATAGGGTTCAACCTCTAAAAGATCGAACATATCACTAATGGGAAGAATGTAGACTTGAGGTTGGGGAAAGGAGAATTAGCTGGTCCACTCTAAGCAATGAAGTGATCATTAGTTCTAAATAATATAAAAAAAAAATCAAGAATGAAGTCTAACTTCACTAACTTATTTTTTTCTCTAGAACTTAAGATACAGGATTCACAGATATATTCCAGTGTGATGAATAGTGAATTTATACTGCCCATTAATAGAACAGGCTTCAATAGTTAGGTATTTATTTAATAAAAATTAAAATTGTCAAAGTACACTTAATGGTGATCTAAATATTACTCAAGGTAGTACTGTCAAGGTATTACTAAAATGAAATTTTAATTTGGTGACCTTAGAGGGATGCATACTTAGTATCTGATGGGTTCAACCTTCCCATTTCCCAACTACCCTAGTGGAGTTAGTAAGAGCTGACTCACTGGATCCTGGTAATCCATCCCCAAGCTTCATTCTCTAACTTAACACTCTATCAACATCAATAGAAGCCTGTTTTTGTACAATATATACAATGGAGAATTAACATTTATATTTGTAAGGCTCCAAACTCAGAGTGTCTGACAGATACACAACTGCCCACAGGTGTAAGTTTCCAATGTAACAGCATTATCAACTTCCACTTAATGATGAACCTTGTAACGGATAGAGAGCAACCTGCTTTAGTCAAGGCCAAAATTGAAAACGCAGGCAAAAATAAATAAGATAAAAAAAAAAACTCAGGCAAAACGATTTTCTTATATGCTGTCAAAAATTTAAAGTTAAGGGCATAGGTTTTTTTTTGTTGTTGTTTTAATAGGGGAAAAATGCTGACCTATTTTTAACAGGAAAAAAATGTATTTGTTTTCATAATATAAGCGGGCACGAGAAATATATGCCAGAAGAGGATTATATCTCTCACAATGCAGTAGGCACAACATAGAGATCTAAATAAAAAGAAACACCAGACTCACTCATTAAAACACCGTTCAAGCCAAACAAAATGCCAAACAAAATGCAAGACACTTACCACTGTGCTTACTCAAAAGGAGTTTCTAATCAGCACAGAAAGGCTGACAATGTATGTGTGCAAAGCCCTGTATTTGCAGAATATTGTCAAGTATTTTACAACAGGATAAAAACAATGTGCATGTTTTGCACTTATTTCCTTGACAGTTTCTTTCTTTAAAAAGTATTTTGATAAAAGAAATGAACTACTGAGGCAACCAGGCAGCTTTCACTATGACTCTGAAGGGTCAGACTCCACGTACGTCTGTTTATCAAATGTAGTGCTTTTGTCAAAAATAGAAGACGGGTGCCTGGGTGGCTCAGTGGGTTGAAGCCTCTGCCTTTGGCTCAGGTCATGATCCCAGGGTCCTGGGATCGAGCCCTGCATCAGGCTCTCTGCTCTGCAGGAAGCCTGCTTCCTCCTCTCTCTCTGCCTGCCTCTCTACCTACTTGTGATCGCTCTCTGTCAAATAAATAAATAAAATCTATAAAAAAAACAGAAAAGATATGGGACGCCTAGGTGGCTCAGTTGGTTTAGCAGCTGCCTTTGGCTCAGGTTATGATCCCAGCGCCCTGGGATAGAGTACCACATCGGGCTCTTTGCTCAGCGGGGAGCCTGCTTCTCCCTCTGCCTCTGCCTGCCATTCTGTCTGCTGGTGCTCACTCTCTCCCTCTCTCTCTGACAAAAAAAAAAAGATAAACTATACAGTGACTGCAATCAACCAATTCAATAACATGTATGTAAACAGTGAAAGAAACCAAATTTTTCAGTGAAGAATTACAATTTTTTTTAAAAAAAAAAAACCTCTTTTTTAAAAGATTTTCTTTTTAAGTAATTTCTATACCCAATGTGATACTCTACCTTACAACCCTGAGATCAAGAGTCATATGCTCTACTGACTGAGCCAGCCAGGTGCCCCAACTTTTAAAATTTTGATCAGTAACATTTTTATCCCCAATAAAGAAACCCAAGAACTACTATGGGAAATGGAACAACATGTCCAAGTACTGGAGAGCTTGTGAGACGAACATGGTCAAATGGTCAAATTTGATGAATGGTAAAAAAAAAAAAACCCTGAATTGTTAATTAAAGAAATCTAAGTTTTTCTTAAAAATATGGATAAGAAATTTAAAGTATGGTTAAACAATCCTTAGAAACATATTCAGAAGGAAAACTTAACCAATGTGCTGTTCCCATTCAACAGGATAAAATGGAGAACAGGAGTCTCGACAAAATTAAAACTTGAAGTCAGAGCATTATCTGAGGACAACAACTATCCCCCGTACCTTTAGCTCCTTTGATGGGGAGTCTTTCTTATTTGGTAAACATTCTCGGTTTTGTACACACCCTTGCTTCCGGGGATATGGCTGAGCAGAGTAATTACTGGCTCGAAGAGACAGGGGTGTGAATCCCAGCTCCTTCACTCTCAGCAAGTAGCTGGTTATCTTTCTGTCTCTTACTCTTCTTATACAACCTCTAATTCAGAGGAATGTTATAATGATTAAATAACACAATGCACAAAAACTGAAGGTTCAGTCTTTCTGAAAAGTCTTTTTAAAATAATGTATACAAATCAATGAAGAAATTTAAAAAAAAAAAAAAAAAAAAAGCTCAGTTTTGAAACTGTACCCTCACCCCCAGACATGACCTATCCTCTTTTTTCTTAATTGAGCTTATTGGAAGATCATCTCCATACCAGTATTTCCACCTCTGAAACAAAAACCTCTCTTCTCTAACCGCTGCTCTCTGGCTTCTGCCTCCACCATACCAATGAAACCGCAAGGCCTCAACAACGGATAATCCACACATTTCCAAAGTCCAGAAACATTTCTCAGTCCTTTCCATAGCTGACCTCATTGCCTCACACGTCGCCGCTGACCAGCTCCTCCTTGAACTTCTCTCGTCCCTGACTTGGCATTCTTTGGGCCCAGCCAATGTCTCTGCTTGCTCCTGTAGTGCAGACGCCGCTCTTTCACTGTGCCCTCTTTGCCTAGACAGCCTCCTCTGCTCCCCTGGTTTCAACCATCTGTAAATTCATTATTTTTTTTATTTTTTAATACTTTATTTATTTGAGAGGGAGAGAGAGACAATGAAAGAGAGAGAGCATGAGAGGAGAGAGGTCAGCGGGCGAAGCAAACTTCCTGCTGAGCAGGAGCCCGATGTGGGCTCCATCCCAGGACTCCAGGATCATGACCTGAGCTGAAGACAGTCACTTAACCAACTGAGCCACCCAGACGCCCCTAAATTCATTATTCTTTTTTGTTTTTTTTTAAAGGTTTTTTTTTTTTTTTTTTTAATTTGACAGAGAGATCACAAGTAGGCAGAGAGGCAGGCAGAGAGACAGACAGGAGGAGGAAGCAAGCTCCCTGCTGAGCAGAGAGCCCAATGCGGGGCTCAATCCCAGGCCCTGAGATCATGACCTGGGCCGAAGGCAGAGGCTTAACCCACTGAGCCACCCAGGCGCCCCCCTAAATTCATTATTCTTAATGTTTTTCTCCACCTCAGGCCTCTCTGGTGACCCCCCAGAAACATATATCCCCCAACGGTCTATAACATTTCTCCATTTGGGTATCTGAAGGTACTCCAAACTCAACATATCAAGAAAATCTCATGTATTTTTCCTCTCCCACATAACCAGCTGTTTCTCCTGAAATTCCTATCTTGGTTGATGGTATCACCACTATTACCCATCAAGACACCTGGATATGGTTCCCTCGTTCATTTTTAACTACTCCGTCTCAAGGTGCCATCAATTCTGTCTCTTAAGTATTTAAAAAATCTGTCCACTCTTCTCCCTTTCCACCACTGCTGCCTTACTTTGGACCCCATACCGTCTCTCATCGGACTGCTACAACTGCCCCTACATGGCCTTGCAGTTTACAATCTTACCGCCCTCCAATCAACTGTCTATAATCCTGCCGAAATCATCTTTCCAATACGTAAACCCGCGTCTGCTTCTCTCAAGCTGAAATAATATTTATGGCATCCTACTGCTTAAAGAATTCAGTTACTCCCTCATTTAACAGATATTTATTGTTTTCACACAGAACAGATCTGGTGTTAGGCACTAAGTGTAACAGTGAATGAAAGCAATATTCAGAGAATACAGGCACCGAACAAACCCTTACATGTATGATCACACATTCTGACAAATGCCATGAAGGAAAACAGCAGGTCCCAAAGAGAAAAAGAGCAGAGAATTACTCAAACTAAAATGTCATGTTACTTTTGAGAAAGAAATTTCTAACTGGGATCTGATGGGTAGAGAAAAGGATTTGGGGAGAGGGAATAGTAGATATACGGCTTTTGAGAGGGAGAGAAGCAGAGAGTATCAACGGGACTACAAGCAAACCTGTTTGCTAAGAGCTGAGTCAGGGAGGGGGTGGCCTGAAATAAGGCTGGGGAGCCAAGGGCCGGGAGGTCATGCAGGGCTCTGTATACCAAGGTATGGGTTTAGGAGGCTTTGAAGGGCAAGGGGATACAATTAGAAAGTTTTAGGCAGATGAAGGACAGGTTTAGATTTATGTTTTTAAAAGTTCACTCTGGCTATTGCTGGGGAACAGGCTGTATGGCCTCAGTGGATACAAGGAGCCCAGGTAAGAGGCAGCTCCCTTAGTCCAGGTGAGAAAGACGGTGGTGGGCAGTTTCTCTAATTTTCATAAAAGCTATTTTTAGGTAATATAGGCCTGGGATGTAGAAGTCCCTAGTACTTTAAAAGATGTCATCCTGTTAAGCAAAAATGCATGAAATAAAAACAAAAACAAAACCAAAAAAACCTCAGGATTTAATTCTTTAAAATATTTCTAACTCAGAGGACTTATCACACAGTTCATTGATGATTATGATGCAGCTTCTGCCAGGCCCGCTCAAGACTTGCCCTTTTATGTAACACTTCTACTGATATGACTAAAAGGCATATCATAGTTTACGCCAGAAAAACCGAGAACTACTTGATTTCTGCCGCCAAACAAGTCTACCTTACTTAAGTGGCAACATCACTCACCCAGGCCTTGTTCCAAAAATCTGAGTGTTACCCTACAGTCATCTCTTTTGGCCATATCCCATATCATAAGTAAATTAAGTACCAAGTTAAACTGAATAAAAGATTCAATGTAATCTACGGGAATTATTCTATGTGATGAACAGAGTATGCAATCTGGCTACAAACTCTCTGGTAGTAATATACTATTTACATTCATGTATCCTTACAGAAATAATTATTTGCCTAGAGAGCAGTTTTTAACAATAGTACAATATATTACAATATGATATAATTGTACTTTACTGCAAGGGAATTATTCATCACTGTTAATACCTCTACAATAAATATATAGAGACAAAACATGCTGAGTTTCTTACTTCTCAAATTCATTTACCAAGTCATTCATCATTTGTTCATTCTCAAGAACAGAAAAACCTCCAGCAACACTTGTCATCTCAGGGCTATAGAGAATAATTTAAGACCAAAAGGAATTTATTTTAAAATTAGTTTCTGAATATGTCCAAGAAGACAGCTAAAATCAGATCTACTTCCCACTACTTCAGCAATATTTAATTTCCCAAATACTATCAGCAAATGAGTCATCCTACAGGTGTAAACTTTTCAGCCAACTAAAGCTTATGGCCTTAGGGCTGAGTTATTTCTTTTTTAATTTTTTGAAAAATACTTATAAAGTCCAATAAGCAATCATTTGTCATTTTAAATAGAGAAAAGGGAATATTATTTAAATTATTCTTGATAACTTAACATCAACTTTTTCTACCCACTGCATCACAATGCATTTAGAATTGTCCAGGGAATTCTGAGGGGCAATGATAAAGCTGTTGCCCTAATTCTAAAAGCCCATTTGTTTGGTTTGTCTTCCTCTACCAATCCGTTTCTGTGCTCTGTGTGCTCTTCTAGTAATAGAGCCTGACAAATAACCTCATGAGGCTGTGCTCACAGCTCTCGGGTTGATCTCATTCCTCTCCCACTACAAAAAGTGCAAGTGTGAGTGGAAGCTATTTTCCCTTCTGATTGATGGCTCCAAAGCTTATCTCTGAGTTCACAGCAGTGCTCCTTACAGTTAAAGCTATCAGGAGTTTAGTCACTCCTGAGACATAAAACCAAGTATCATTACAACAGTGATCTGGTAATAGAGAATATTACTGCATTATATAACCTTTTCTATATCAGCCACTAGGTAATATGGTAGCCTCATATTCACAATTCTACACAATTTCATGATACCTAGAATTTTTAAAAATGGATATAGCTTATATCCATTACAATATTATTATAAAAAGATAATTTAAGGTTGGCATAAGGGCCAAAGGTAGAAATTAACTTAGTTTACGTAGAAGATAATTCGTAGAGGCCAAGGAGGCCCTTTGTACCCAAAACTACCTTGGGTCATTTAGCCCACCAAATACCCACTACCAGACCATGATCAAGATGAAATGCTATGAGGAAGTGAGAGAGAGCTGGGTTTATGCAACAAAGCTACGGCTGGATGGGCAGAGCGCATCTCCTGTCGCACGCACCCTGTTGCTCGTCAAGTGACATGGATCCGAGCTGTTTGTTAACCACAGAAGAAGGAGAATCTGAAACAAAAATGAGATTTCAACTTAAAAGTAAGCAGTAGAAAACTGCACAGCAAAGTCATGATCAACTCTAAGCTTAAGACAAAGGTCTAAAGGTGGGGAACAGAAGCCAGTACGGTGATGTATTTCCTAAGCAGTGAGTCAGCAGCCGTGGGCTTCAGACAGGTTATTCCACACAAGCATTTAGCAACGCTGAGAATGAGTTAAGAAAATAGTCTTCTACTTCCATGCATATACCTTTTATCAAATTCAAGTTTAGCATAGGTCAAGGCAGATAAAATAAAACTAGAGTATCTCCTTCACTAAACAGAAGACTCCTTCCCCTTCTCGAACCCCTTCCCAGCTCCTTAAGGATGGCTTTCAATCTGGACTGAGCATTCAAAGCATGAAATGAGATGCTTGCTATGCTTTGCTAGGTATTGCACCTTGAGTTGAAAATAGGAGCCCAAGTGAAGATGTCAGACAAAGAAAATGGTTTATAAGAGAAAAATCAATGAAGTAATTGCCATTACAGAAATATAGACAATGTTGGAAATTCTAAGATATGTTATGCATATTACAACTATACTCTGTTGAAGGCTTAGGTTTCTTTAGGTGCCTGGTGGGAAAAGAAAAAGAGAAAAGGAGTAGGTTTAATGGTCAGAGCTTTGTGCTTTCCACCCTGGCTTTAAATAGAACATTTAATTTTTTATCCTTTTGATACACTGAGTTTCTGTGTAAGAATCTGTCCTATAAATGTGTTCTATTGTTTGGAAAACACTGATACAAAGAAAGGCAGCATGGGCAAATGGAAAGAGCACTCATCCGGGTTTAGTGAGTTTTGATTATAAACCTGGTTCTGACAATAATTAGCTATGTGACATTTTTAGATCTAAGCTTCACCTTTCTTCCTGGTCATCCTGGGGAACTAGTAACTTAAGCAAGGCATTGGAGAACAGAAGGAGGTGGCTACCAAGTCCTCGCTTGAGTTTCAGTGTCCAACAGGGCGATATGAAAAGGGAATATGTAGATAATAAGCACAGCTCTCTCCTAAATGTAAGAATACTTCCCGTCTCTAATCTCCTGTGTTCCAGTTCTTAGCAAATATTAGTAAGACAAAAACCTTGCACTTTTGGATAATCACCAGTTTCTATTCATCATGCCTTTATTTCCCCAAAAATAGACAAAATATTTTGAATCGAGAGTGTTCTTAACCTGATGGCTAAGAAAAGTTTTTCAATATATCTTGGATTCTCTGCAATTTTATATCACCTGATTGCTTCAATTTCTACACTTAAAAGTCTGAATCTTGGGGCCACTCCTATCAACTGTAAATCGTCTACCTTCTGATACAACCCGTCTGCTCAGAGACTTCTGTATTACTAGATTCTGATAAAGCATGTGCTCCGACTTAGGCTTACTTATCTCTTCATCGGAACATTCAGTTTAGCAAATCTGGACAACACACGCACGAAGAAGAAAGAACGGCAGTACATCATCAGTTCCTGAGTCTATCCAGGCTCTACTTTCCCTTATAAAACTTCTCATTTAAGCATTTTAGACTTAGATACAACATTCCTACCATGTTGTTTTTTCAAGAACAGGTAAGTTGGTCTCTAGAGACAACCAAAATTATATTCCCTACAGTAAAGAAAAACATAACAAAAACTTGAGTCACAGTGAAATAAATATTGGAAAATCTCCTAGAAAATGTCTTATGAATATTTTTTTGTCTCTTTGTATTTGTTATACATTTCACTGTGTTCTCATTTATAAGAGCCCTCAGAAAACTATGAACCTATCAGGGACTCATTTAACGAATACGGAATTTTCAATAAATATTATGTAATGTACAGGTCTTATAAAATGAAGTGCATCCTATCTAACTTCTTAGAGTTTAGAAAAGAATATGTCTTTAAAAAACGCATTGATGATTTAGAATGCTGTCACTGCCTCAAAATTATGGATTTTCAATCTCTTTAATGATTCAAACCATTAGCAAAGTTTACGTTAAAACAGAAAGACAGTATTAAACAAGAAGGGTTTCCTTATTGGTTTTCAGCCTCTCACGACTGTATGCATCTGGGGAGTCATTTGTTGTGCCTCCCATCCTGAAAAACCAATCTTTAAGAAGAAATCCTATCATTGCTTCTATTCCATTTTTAATCTTGGGTACAAGGCAAACTGGTTTTGGAAGGATTATTTTCCTGTCACATAAACATCTGAAGTAACATGTTTTTATACCACAAGATATTCATAAACACAATACCTGTAAGTTCTAACTTATAGAAATATTTCCAAATATTAACACAGTAAAATTAGCTCAATGCTGACTGCTTCAGCTGTCTGCATGCTCTACTCCATTTCCCTGTAAAATATCTTTCAGAAAGCACCATTACAAAGTAAAAATCAGACCATATGGTCTACTGATAACGTACTGCAAAATGCAACATGGTTGGTCTAGTTATTGGAAGTGTTTAGAATTATTAACATAATTTTTAAGGTAGAGATAAACTTTAGGCAAAAACTCAGTCAGTGCTGAGCTCAAGGTGTCTCAGGGTCAATTTCCGTATATTTAAAAAAAAATTATATTTTGGTTTTGAAAAAAACTCTTTAGAATTTTCTGAATTTTCTCATCACAATTTTTCAATTGTAGACAAAATAAGGAATTATAGTCTTAAAGGTAATTAACAGGTACTCATCAGCCAGACTTTTGGGTTCAATTTTGGCTTTTCTACTCAGTTATACTATAATCCTGGACAAGCCATTTAAGGTCTATATGTCTCAGTTTCTCCATCTGTAAAATGGGGATAATCATAGTATCTACCACATACTGTTCTGGTGAAGACTTAATGAGATATCTAATGTAAACTACTTAGCACCGAGGAAAGGGTCAATTAATGTTATTATTACTTGCCTGTTTTTCAGAAACATGATACTGAATGAGAAGTAATGACAGGAAGCTTCCCAAGTCTCAAGCGCTCATTAAAGGTCGGGAAGGACTAAAGAACTAGACCAACATCACACCTGACTTACCAACTACTACTGCTATAAACACTAAAAACAGGATCGAATGCATCCACTTGAGAAGTGCTATGCGTGACTGTTGCCACAGGACAGTGGGGAGTTGGGTGTTGTATAGCTCCTGCTTGCACAGGATCGGGTAAGTGCTGATTTTTTCCAATATGGCTCAGTTTTGAAAAGCCCTTTTTGAAAGATAATCACCAATGTTTTATACCCTTTTGGGGTATAAAACTTACTTCTTTCTTTTCCAATCAGCAAAACCGTGCCATAAAGTGAAAAAACAGTTCCTACCTGACCCTCTCTAGGCTGGCTCCATGCTCCAGTGGGGCTCTGTGGTGGTCGGGCCAGTAGAGCAGACTCCACAGGGGCTGTCACTCTGAGCAGGAGCCAGCAGCCCAGGACTTCTGGGGGACCTGGAATGGAAAAAAAGAGTTGGGTTTAAAACCAGCACTGTGCCAACTGCCTCTGCCACAGCTGTTTCTGGCACGTCTTTACAGCTCACTCAGAACTCCGAATGCGGTCAGCTGTATAGGGCTGGGGCACGAGCTAATTCTGAGGTAGCAAGTGAAAGATACCATAATTAAGATAGTACATTATTATGTGCTGCTCTACTTAGGAGTATAAAAATTTTATGCAGTATTGTCTACCCCAACCTTGTGCTCTCTGTAAATCATGGCAGGCCAGACTATCTAAATAAAACAATAACTGGGAAACTGAGACATAAAGCAGCCAAATGACCTGTCCAAGCTCATCCAGTCACAGGAACAGGCTAAGAAGGCAACCAATCTAATACGTGAGCAGTAATCTGATGAAGGCAAATTCATCTCTTTATCATTTAAAAAAAAAAAAAAATCACTGAAAGCCTAGGAACAAGTCATGATGTATTTCCTAAAAGTCTAGGAAAAATTCTTAGTTTTTTAGCTTAAAAAAGTAAAAATATTTTATTTACTTATTTTTTAGTAAAAGTATTTTAATGTGATATATTCTGACTTCAAAAAATGAAATTTTTAGAAGTTAGCTATGGTCGGTCAATTAATGTCCACAATACAAAGACAATACTGTATTTATTCATTAAGTTTAAGAACATGTTTTGTTATTCAAATAAAACCTTATTTCCCTGTTGAATTTCATAAATTTAATTCCTATTCTGTGTTTTTATAATCTGTGTGTTCTGAAAAAATAAATTTTGCATTAAGCCGAATCATTTTTCCTCATATCCATAAATGGACAAATTAGATAGATTATATTGGTTGTTCTTTGTAACAAACTATATATGATTTAACTTTTTCTCATTTAATTACTACACAGTGTTCCCGTCACAACTGAGGACAGTCAAAGCAGCATTATGAAATGAACCCAGGATGCGTCACAGATCAGAAGTACCGGGGCCTCACAGGAACGCTATGTTAAAAGCATAGGCTACACAAGAAGCACTTCACCTTGTAGGCGAAGGAAACGACACACAATCGCTCTGACACTAGAAGTCTCTACTACTGGCCATGGAGACAGGCTCAGCGGCCCCAAGATGTTGTTTAAAAACAAAGTAAAGGTTAACACATTTCTCAACCTCAAAATGAGGCAGTGTCTACGGAACTTTGGCTTTTTAAAGATTGGCACAAAAAGACTGATTACCAAATTAGATACTATTTAATGAGAAGAATACTCAGAGTTGGTAAAATAGCATCTCACTTCACAGAAACCACATCACTCTAAAGCTTTCTGGCTATAAAAAAAGAACCTGGTTGAATTCAAATTGGTAAGCTAGATATGAAATGCTGAGTTTAAAAATATTTTTCTAATGTCTACAATGTACAAATGTAGACAGTTTTGTATTTCGCACTCAAGCTCACTCTAATACTTGGTTTGTTACCTGTTAACTTCAGTATTTTAAAAATATGTATATACGTAGGTGCATTTTAACTTCCTACTTATTTGGTTTTTACGTTGCATATTTTTTCCTTTGAAACACATAAGCTACAGTTTTGTATATAGCACATAATCATAGCAAAATGTCTTATTCTTAAATGTCATGACTGTAACTTAACCTAACTCTCCAGTTAGTTTCAAGTACAGGAAAAAAAAAAAAATGATCAGAGACCTGGGCTGATACTCCTTCCACTAATGTAACACTGAATTAAAAATCAAGTCCAGAGTTTATTCCAAACATCGTATCTATATTATAGTTATTTAAATCTGTTTCATTCACCATGATATTATATAATGTGCTTTTGTTGTCAACACTTAGTGGAACAGATATTTATACAGTGGATACTGTTCAGTTCTACCAATATACAGATTCCAAGTAGTTAAATTGGAGTTCTCAAAGTAATTAAATAAATACCCTAACTCATCACTCCTTAGGGTGGCGAAACAAAGTAGTATATCAAATTATCATAATCTCATTAGTATGAGAACCCAGCTACACTCTAGTTACTAAATAAAAGATTTGTAGCATTTATGATGTAGTACCTATACAATAAGATGTATAGTACCTAACATCCATCTTGAAAGAATTAAATTGACAAATTATCTTGTGCTGTGTCTTTCACTGGTTACGTCAACAAATGTTTGTTGAGCATCTGGAGCTCACTGGCATAAACAAACTAGGCCATTAAAATGCTCAAAGAGGGCGCCTGGGTGGCTCAGCGGGTTAAAGCCTCTGCCTTCGGCCCAGGTCATGATCCCAGGGTCCTGGGATCGAGCCCCCCATCGGGCTCTCTGCTCAGTGCAGAGCCTGCTTCTCTCTCTCTCTGCCTGCCTCTCTGCCTACTTGTGTTCTCTGTCAAATAAATAAGTAAAATCTTAAAAAAAAAAAAAAAAAGACATACTTAAAAAAAATAAAAAAAAAATAAAATGCTCAAAGAAAGAGAGAGAGGCACTAACCATCCCTGTCTATCAGAGTTCTACAGCATAGGAACAGGAACATGGGACTCGGGGGCATTTCTGCTGCCCTATGTATCAGAAAGTTGACTGTGTATACAAGGAGTAAGTAAGCAAATATTGAAGAAAATAATTACAGGAGGGGATAATGGAGTCAGCATGCTGGTTTGGCGGAACAACACTGTAATTCTAAAATCTAGGATCACACTCCATTCCCAGGAATACTGGTTAATTTCCACAGGAACAACAAAAGAACAACAACCACTGGGGCCATAAGCACAGATATCAATTCAGCATATAAGAAATTCCAATAAAAATATCAAAGCAGGCTCTGAATTCAGTAGATTATTCGAAAGTTGCTCATCTGCTATAAAAGTAATAATAAACATCAGCCCCCTCCCAGAAGTATTACGAGTAAAATTATGGCTTATAATTTTATTCATCTCTCTGGCAAATACTGCTGCCAAAACCTGTCCCTCCAGCTGTGGGATGACGAATACCCTCAAACACCCTCCACGCAGGACAGGGAGGGAGGGACAAGCTGCCAGCGCCACCAGCCCTTGCGGAAGGGGAGGAGGGAAGCATCTCGTTACACGGTAGCAGTGTTAAAACACCAACTCCACCAGCTGCGTGAGGACACTTGACGTTAATAACCTGAAGCCTGCGGGTCCTGTGAAGAGCCCTCGGGAGAGGACTGCTCGGAAGTGGAAGGCCGCTGGGCGCACGCAGCCAGTTCTTGCTGCCTCTGCTGCTCAGCCCTCTTAAGCCTCAGCTGTTGCAGGCGCTTGCGGAGCAGAGCTATCTCAGGCCCCCGCAAGAATTCTGACGCAGGCAGGAAAAGAAAGGTGAAAAGACAGCAGTGAAATAGAAAATAGGAAGAAATCTGATTATACGTTAAAGAGAGAAGAATATACACAAAATACATGTCTCATGGAGGAAACAAATTACTTACAAAAAATGAGTGACCTTTAGTTAGGAGATGATGACATATTCTAATGCTTGTTTAACTATAACGAATCACACACATAGTTCTCTAAGAGTGGTGAAGTAACTAAACAGAGTGAAAATAAAGTCTTCCATAAACGAAACATTTTAAAATGAATATTCCTTTCTTCACTAATTTCATCTTTTTCTAACAAAATGATACCAAGTAAAATTGGAAAATATCAGTTATCTAATCTATATACAAATTATTAATTTCAACCATATAATTAAAATTCAATTAAAATCATGAAAAAGTTATATATTTGTAAACAGTTCTTGGAATTCACTAATGAAGAATTCTTTAAAAGTCAAAATTGCATATATTTTTCAGCTAAAATATTTCTCTTTATATTGGAAATGTCATTTACTTTTTTTAAGCTAAAATTATCTACATAATCCTTAATATGTTCTTAGCACAACAGTCACAGATAAAAGTGGGAATGTCACGCAGAATTCTGCAGGTACACTGGAGTGCCTACAATCTCTGAGGCACTGTTTTTGGCTCTGGGGAGAAATAAACCATTGAACAAACTAGTCCCTACTCATGTGGAGATTATGTTCAGAAAGGAAGACAGACAGCAGTGAACTCACACACACATATGTAATATACATGTATGTGTTGGTGTCCAACAGGGACAACTGGTGTGAAGCGAACTGAACAGGATCAAGGGAAGGGGACAGTAGTGGAGGACGGGTTGCTGCTTTCTGTATGGTCAGTAAAGAAGGCTTCTCTCCCAGGGGATTTTTGGACAAAGACCTTAAGGAATGAGAGAGTCGACCACACGGGTGTCTGGAGGGAGTGTTCCAGGTGGAAAGAAGAGCGTGTGCAAATGCTTGGAGGAGGAAGTGTGTCTGGGGGTGAGCTAGACCAGAGAGGGGATGGCAGAAGAGTTTGCTTAGAGGTGGGAGGTAGCATGGTCTCAGCGTTTTTGGCGCCGTAACAAGAAACTAAGAGCTGTCACTTACTGTGACAGGGAAAAGAGGGGGAACAAGCAGTAGCAGAGGGAAGAGGAGAAGCAACAGTGGAGACCCTGAACAGGGACTGAACGTAACAGTGTAGACTGGGGGTTGCTGGTGACGTTACCCGAAGCCACCTAGAGCGTAAGCGATAACAGAGACGTCTAAAACCTGGACTCTGGAGTGCTCGTGTTTACCAGGAAGAGAAATCTCTGGACACAGTGAGGAGGAGAAGCCAGGAGAAGGCTGGAGGACTGAGCAAGCACACCCTGCGGGCTGGGACGGAAGCAGGTCAGGAAGGGTGGGGGGAGCGGCTGTGCGGAATGCCGCGGATACAGTGGACAAGACACTGCACCGTGGAGTCCCTGACGACCTTGATGACCAAGAGCGGCTTCCGCAGAAATCGCAGGGCCCAAACCCAGACTGAACAGGTTCCAGAGAAAGAGAAGGGAATACAGCAGACACAACGTATATATGCTCTCTCCAGAAGACCCGCTGCAAATGGAACAGAGAAACTGATGACTGCTGGTGGGGAAGGAGAGTTCCAGGAGGCTTATCTGTTTGTCTGCTAGGGGATGATGTTTAATCGAGGGAAGGGAAAAGAGGATGCATGAAAAGAAGTGAACAAGTGCAGGAATGATGTCCTTGGGAGACCGAAAGAGACAAGCTGCAGTGGGTAAGGGGAGGGATTGGTTTTATTTATTTATTTGTTAAGATTTTTTTTTTTTTTTTTGGACAGAAAATGACACAGCAAGAGAGGGAACACAAGCAGGGGGAGTGGGAGAGGGAGAACAGGCTTCCCGTAGAGCAGGGAGCCAGATGCGGGCCTCGATCCTAGGACCTTGGGATCATGACCTGAGCCAAAGGCAGACGCTTAATGACTGAGCCACCCAGGTGCCCCGAGAGACTGCTGTTCTGTTTTGTTTTTCAAGATTTTATTTATTTATTTGACAGAGAGATAGAGAGCACAAGTAGGCAGAGCGGCAGGCAGAGGGAGAGGGAGAAACAGGCTCTCCGCGGAGCAGGGAGCCCAATGTGGGACTCGATCCCAGGACCCTGGGATCATGACCTGAGTCAAAGGCAGCTGCTTAACAACTGAGCCACTCAGGTGTCCCAAGAGACTGGTTTTAAACAAAAATTTGATCCATTCTAACCAAAGGCAAGGCAGAGAGTCCACAGTTGCTGATCTGATGTTGAAGGTACTAGGAATTTTGTGTCTTGCGGTGACACCAGAAGGAAACGACACCAACTGTCAAACAACTTTGAGCCCCGTTTACATAGATCATAAGGTGCAAATTTGCTGTATTGTTTCACCAATCAATCATGTTAGAGATAATAACGTCTTGTTACCATGACCTCTACTTATAAAGAATTTTATTCTGTCAGTCAACTGGCAGTTAGGATTAAGCAAACAGTTCAAGTACTATCATAGTCTCTCAATGCCAGCTCCTCCTCAAAGTTCTCCAGTGCCAAGCAGAACAGTACTCACTGACTAAATACATCCCGATCCTCCAAGGCACGGTGCCTTCTTTTCAGGGATGTACACACACCTTATTTCCTGACAGCATGCATAGTAGCAATACTTCTAGCAATATAAAATAAATTATCATTATGCACCCGCAAAGTTTATTTTACACATGTCATGTTTTGCTAAGAAATCAGAAAAAATATAGAAAAATCACTTGACTTTATTGCTGTTTCAAACCCTCTCTCTTATGTTGCCAAATGCTTTAAGGGAATAGAAGACTCTCCACCCAGAACCACTAGGTGCTGAAGCAGGCTCTAAGAGTAAGCAGCATGCTCTTTAACTTGGAAAACCAAGATTCAATGACAATAATGTCACGAACTATCTATTCAGCACTTCCAGCATTTTTAAAAGAACAACGTGTTTGTTTACTTCTAAGGCTGGCTGCATGTGACTTTTTCTCCCCTGGGTTAGAACGAAAAATGAGGCTACGGAAGGAAGTCACCACACAGCTAACCAGGGAGGCCAACACTACAAGCTCCAACCAGAATAAGCAAACTCAACAATTGGACGGAACAACAGTATTGCTAGCAGTCAGAAACATTACAGGCAGGTAAGATAGACACACATTACATACTTTAAAAAATGTACAGTTTATAATGTGAATAAATGCATTGAGGATTAGTGTTTGTTAATATTAACACGAACCAAAATGGAAAGAGAATCTATGAATACTTTGGGTTAAATTTTAAAAACAAACAAAAAAACCCTCAACAATGTTGAGGAATATCAGGAATTCCTAAAAGGAAATTTGTACTTCCGTCTCCTGAAACAACCTACACTATTCTTGTTTACTTCTCAAAGACTCCAGGCTAATGTCCCGAAGGAGTCAACTCCCACTGAAACTCTGGTTGACCTGACAAAGGTCCACTTGGCTCTAACCTCATGCCCTCCCTCTCCAAAACAGGTGTTATGTCCTGGAGACTGGATTATTTCTGTTTCTAAACTGGTGGTCTTTATCTGCCTTCTGTAGATACATCCTCCAGTCCCAATTTGCTTCTTGCCCAGGTGATCCTTATGCATATTTCTCTCAGAACTGTCACTCCTTTACTGACTTACAAGTTCCTCTGGTCTCTTCTTTGGTCTCCCCAAAGTTACCATTAACCCAATATTTCCACTTGTTTCTAATCTATGCATTCCCTCTACCTAGACTGAATAGACCCTGGCACCCTTTAAGGAACCTATAATCTGGTTATTTGGGCTTTGACAGTTTTGCTTTGCTGTGCTGTACAACAGAGTTTTAGTTCCCAACAATTTTTCTACAGAGCTCAATTTGGCTGTAAAGATTCTGAATAGACCTATATAAATTTGTAAATCTGGACAATTATTTGTAAACAGGCAGGAATTCACAGATAAGACATATCAGATACTATGTTAAAGAAACTAAATTCTCATGGTCTGAGTGGTGTATTTAATTAAAAACACATGGATCCCTTAGGTGACTCATTTCTCAAGGTGAGACTCCAAAGTGAATTTTGTATGATAACCACATTCAATCCAAAGAAACCACCTTCTCTAATCATATTCTTTTATCTAGATTAAAATAAGACCATTCTAAAAAGAGGAAGTCCTAAATCAATTCAAAATGAACAAAATAATTAAAAATTTCTTCCTTTTTATCTTTTTAGTAATTTCTATGCCTAACACGGGCCTCAAACTCACAACCCCAAGATCAACAGTTGCATGTTCCACCAACTAGCCAGCCAGGCACCCCAAAATAATTACACATTTTAATAAGTGCTTTCCAGGCAGTAAACAGGGCTATATAAAAGAGAGTGATACTGCAGTAAAGGAGGAGTCTGGCTAGGGCAGTGAGGACACCTGAACTCAGACACAAGGAAAACGGAGTCGGCTGCGATGCGCCAGGGGAAGAGCTTCTCAGGTACGGAGAACAGTACGTGCAAAGGCTCAGAATCAGAAACAAAGAGGCAGAAGAGAACTTGGCACATTCAAGGAAGTAAAGGAAACTACTGCAGGTACAGCCTAACACTCACCGGGAACTAAGAAAATGCTATGCAGTGAGGTTAGAGAGGTGGGAAAACCCAGGCCACATAGGTCCTTGGAGAACCACAGTAAAAAATTTCAAATTTTTTTGCAGTTCTGCTCCTAAATGCAATTAGAAGTCTTTGAGGGGTTTTAAACAGCAAAGTTACGTAATCTGATCTAACAGCGTAAAATCCTCACCTGGCTGCTACATGGAGAATGAAGACTAGGGAGCGAGAAGAGTAAACGCAAAGAGGCCAATCAGCAGACAAGAAATGAGGGGGGACTGGAAGAAGAAGAATTTGTTTTCGACGCAGAACCAACAGGGCTTGCTGATGGACTGAGCATAGACACGAAGGAAAGCAAGGAATCAAAAGTGACACACAGGCTGTTAAAATAAGCAAATGGGGCAGGTGGTTTTAAATTTACCGAAATATAAAGCAGCCAAGATGGAAGAATTTACCAGATGGGAAGGATCTGAGGCGAAATTAAGTTTTAGTTTGGACATGTTAAGCTCAAGATATCCAAAGACAACCTAAAAGAAGAGTCAGACGAGCAGCTGGACACAAAAGTCTGCAAGTCAAAGCGGAAGAGGGGACTGCTGACGTCCATCTGGAAATCTTCACCTTAGAGGGGCTAGTGAACAGCTACGGGAACTGATGCAGCCCCGCCAGGAAGACAGAACAGAGAAGAGAGTGCAGACTAAGGAGTTCTGCTAAAATATTCAGAAGTAAATAGAACAAGAACTATCAACAGCGATTACTGAAAACCAGCTAGAGCTGGTAATAAAAGGAAACGTGGTACCACAGATGCCAAAAAGTAAAGTGTTTCAAGAAAGCAATGTCAGACTATGTTAAATGCAGATGGATGAAAATATCTAGTAAGATGCTAACAGAAGTCACTGGTGACTCTGACCAAAAGCCTCAGTGGAAACGGAGCTGAAAGGCAGAACAGAAGTCGGCTGACAGACAGATGGACGGGGGTAAGAAAATGGAGACAGTGTGTGAGCACCTCTTGTGAAGACTGATTATGAAAGGAGCAAAGACACAGGCTGGGGGAGAGTGTGGGTACAGCACGTAAGGGAAAATTTTTTTTTTTAATATTTTCTTTCTTTCTTTGTCAGAGGGAGAGAGGGAGGGAGGGAGACGGGAGGCTGAGCACAGGCAGGAGCACCGGTGGAGTGAGAGGGAGAAGCAGGCTCCCCACTGAGTAGGGAGCCTGATGTAGGACTCAATGCCAAGACCTTGGGATCATAACCTGAGCTGTAGGCAAACGCTTAACTGACTGAGCCATCCAAGCATCCCAAGGGAAGAAATTTTTTTAAGAAAACAGGTAATAGCAGAGCACGTTTAAGGTGGGAAAGGCGGTGCTAATGGCGCAGAGAAGCAGCAAAGGTGAGAATCTGGAAAGGGATGGCTCGCCTTTGTCAAGAGCAGACATAATTTTTCCCCAAATGTGTCTGTTTCTATCACGGAAACGAGAATGTCAGGGGATTCAAAAGTAGGAAAGTGAGCGCTTCCCCCCACAAGCTGCGTAGCCGAGGGAGGGATGAGGGAGAGGAGGGACAGAAGTCAGAGACAAGAGGGCGTTGAGCACTTCGTCTAGCTGTCGGGCAACAATGCTGAAAGACTGCTCCGACGTGGCAGGGAGCAACCCGCGAGCTGTGTGCTTGTGACGTTCTGCACGACGCAGTTGTGGGCTAAGCGAAGGCGAATGACTGGGTCCACAAGGGGATCCCGCAGGCCAGTGTCCACATTCCCGTCCCTCCCTTTCCTTCACCCCAGCAAAGCGACAGGCGAAACACGAGGAACATAAAGGAAACATTTACATAATGTGGAATCCACAGCAAGGCAAGAAGTATACTTTTTCATTCTGTCTCTGTGCAAGGCAACAGAGGCACACCTCCAAGATTCTGCGGGTTTGGTCCCACAGCCCCACAATAAAGCGAATATCCAATAAGGCAAGTCAGATGAATTTTTTGGCTTCCTTGTGCATATAAAAGTTACACCTGCACTATTCCATAGTCTTTTAAGTGCGACTGTCTGCTATCTAAAATGTTAACATACATGCCTTAATTTAAAAATACTTTGCTGCTAAAAAAATAAAGGTAACCATCATTGGGCTTTCGATGAGTCACAACCTCTTCTGCTGGTGGAGAGTCTTGCCTTGAAGTTTCTGGCTGCTGAAAGGTGGGGTAGCTGTAGCTTCAATGGACTCTTTCACTAACAATTTCTCCATGGCACGTGACATTATTTCATACCATTTTATTCATAGCAGAACTTTCAAAACTGGAGTCAATCCTCTCAAAACCCTGCCGCTGCTTCATCAACCATGTAACATCCTACATTCTCTGTTGTCATTTCGGCACTGTTTACAGCATCTTCACCAGAAGCAGACTCATCCGTACGAGACGACTCATCCGTTCAAGTCTGACCCTGAGATGGCGGCAGTCCTGTCCCATCTTCAGGCTCCACGTCCCCTGCTGGTTCTCCTGCTATGTCCACCCCACCCACCATTACTTCCTTCACTGAAGTCTTGCATCCCTCAAAGTCATCCATGTGGGCTGGAACTGACTTCTTCCAAAGTTCTATTCATGTTGATATTTTGATCTCTTCCCATGAATCATGAATATTCTTTTTAAGTCGGCTCCATGCCCAGTGTGGGGCCCCAGGTAGGGCTAGCACTCACAATCCTGAGATCAAGACCTGATCTGAGATCAAGAGTCAGACACTTAACCGACTGAATCACCAAGGTGTCCTGACTCATGAATATTCTTAATAACATCTAGAATGGGGAATCCTTTCCAGAAGGTTTTCAATTCACTCTCCCAGACCCAACAAAGGAATCACTATCTATGACAGCTGTGGCCTTACAAAAGGTATTTCTAAAATAAGAAGGTTTGAAAGTCAAAATGAGGGTTGACCCAAGGGTTGCAAGATGGATGTTGTGTTAGCAGGCATAAAAACATTAATCTTGTACATCTCCATCAGAGCTCTTGGGTAACTAGATACACTATGAATGAGCAGGAATATTTTGAAAGGAGTCTTTTTTCCTGAGCAGCAGGTTTTAACAGAGGACGTAATATCCAGTGTACCATGTTGTAAGCAGACGTGTTGTCATCCAGGTTTTGTGGTTCCATTTCTAGAACCCAGGCAGAGTAGATTTAGCATAAATCTTAAGGGACCTAGGGTTTTCAGAACGGGGAATGCTGGCTTCAAACTTTCCTCCTGAAGCTTCCAAATCTCTCTGAGCCTTCACAGAGTTGAAGAGAGCGAGGGGCCTTGCTCTGGATTAGGCTTTGGCTTAAGGGAACGTTGTGGCCACTTCATCTTCTATTCAGATCACTACAACTTGCTCCATGTCACTTATCATTCACGTGTCCACTAGAGCAGCACTTTTGATTTCTTGCAAGAACTTTTCCTTTGCATTCACACTTAACTAGCTGTTTGGCACAAGAGGCCTAGCTTTCTGCCGGTCCAGGCTTCCAGCATGCCTTCCTAACGAGCTCTGTCATTTTTAGTTTTTCACTTAAAGAGAAGTGAGACTCTTCCTTTCACTTGAACACTAGGAGGCCATTTCGGAGTCACTAACTGGCCTAACTTCAATATTGTTGTATCTCAGGGAATAGGGACGCCGAAGGAGAGGGACAGAGAGACAGCAACAGCTGTTCAGCAGAGCATCAGAACATACACATGTTAACAGAACAAGTTCACTGTCTTATGCAGGTGGTGTTTGTGGGGCCCCAAATCAATGACAGGAGTAACATCAAAGATCACTGATCACAGATCACTGTAACAAATACGGTAATAACGAAAAGGTCTGAAATAGTGTTAGAATTACCAAAATGTGACACAGATGTGAAGCAAGCAAATACTGTTGGAAAAATAGTACCGACAGACTAGCTCGACGCAGGGTTGTCACAAAGCTTCAAAGTGTAAAAAACAAAATATATGCAAAACACAACAAACTAAAAGCACAGTAAAATGAGTTATGTTTATAGTAAAAATCATGGCTCTAAACTGACACTCCCCCTTACCACATGGATAGTTCCTAGTATCCATAAACCTATCTGAACCCAGAAGTGCAGAAGAGATTGGGAAAACAAAAAACAGAAAAAACTCATTAAGTCCTTATTGTTAAAATGCTGTACTCTGGGATAATGAAACGCCTGCTGTCAAAACAATTCCAGGCATAATCTTTAGATATAACAACTAACATCAAATTATTTTCTTCAATACTGACTCTATATTCCTAATATGGAAGTATTCTGATTTTCCAAAGTGCAGTCAACCAAAATTCTTTCAACTGGTAGAGACCACTTAAAAATATTTCTTTACTTCTTTAAAAAAATTACAGGCAAAGGGTGCCAAGTAATGATCAAAACAATGATTACATGATCATCACAATTTTTCTCCTATTTTGATGATTCAAATGACTACTTACATTACACTTAGAATGTAATGACTACTTATACTTACATTAAATACTGAAAGGGATTTAGCAATCTGAAATGCAGTGTTTATTGTGTGAAATATCTGCACCAAAAAAGTAAAATGAAACTCCAAACGAAGTACTTTACTCAGAAATATGTTTAGAAACAAAAAAACTAGTCAGGGTTCAGTGGCATGTGAATATAAGCTAGGGAATCTTCTTGCCAAGTTTTCCTGATAACTTTTAACCGACCAGAATCTTTAAGAATATTTCTCAAAATGCTGTAACTTTAAAAAAAAAATTTTTTTTAACCAATTTTACCTGCTTTGACAAGTAAACTTTTGACTGATTCTGTCATTACTTCCCAAACACTCCAAAATATCTTACTTTCTCATAACCTGAAACACTATGTCAACTAGACAGTGGAAAACCTGACTTTAAAGCTCAGATTTAGCTATTATAAATAAATTGTGCACAAGTCTTAATAGTTACATAATTGACTCTGGCTTCTATTCCCATAGAAACTGAAGCGAATTACCAAAATGGGATATACAATAAAAGAATGCCTAAGATACAACACCCTGTATTTGGTGATCTGGTATTAGGTTTCAGAGACGAATAAAGTGACACCTTGGCAGTGACACTGTTCGGAATTTTTATAGGCTTTAGCTTAGGCCTGCCAGCTGTATCTCTAGTTGCTAATATTTTTTATTATATGTCAAGTAAAATGCCTCTATATAAGAACCCAAAGAAAAATATGAAAAAACTCCTAGTGGTTATTATAATTACATGTACACAGTTAAAATGCCAAGTAAATTATAGTCGTATTTGCTGAAAATTACTGTTACAAATACTAGTACATTCCATAGTTGGGGAAAGGGGGAGTTGGAACATGAGGAGTTTTAACACTGAGAGGACAACAGTATTTTAACAGAATTTAGGGATTGATTTTTTTTTCACTAATAACAAGTTCCAAGAAGACAAGGACTTGTTAAAATAATTTTTCATGTAAATATAGGAGAAATAAATCTTTTGGTAAATGGTATACGTTATTGACAAGACATGTTATCAAATGTACCATAAGGAATGTATTTAATGTATTTTATGATGTAAAGAAAAATAATAAAAACTATAAAAGAGAGGAACTGATAACAGAGATACAGCCGAGTAAGTCTAGAAAAACATCTTAATCTATAATGACTTATAAAAGTAATCTTTAAGTCAAACACATGAAGCTATGTCAAAACACTATCTGCTGGTACCTATATTTTTTAAAGAATTGTCTTAGGTAAACTGAAGATTCTGGTATTTGTTAAATTCATGCAAGTTAGGCACACCTGAAGTTTGTCTTTAAGTTACATGTTCACGGCATAGTACGCGTCATTCTGATTTATTCCGGCAAGAACAAGTTCATGTGATTTAGTATCTTTCAAACCAGCCCACAAAGAGGTATTCACTGTCAGAAATCATCAGGCGAAGCCCACGGAAAGAGTGCGTCCTCACCAGACTGATGATGCGTGCGGCGTCCAGAGGCCTCCACAGGCTGCCTGTGCTCACGGTCTGGGGAAGACAGCAAGGAAGCAGGAGGAGGGCTTTCTGTAGAGGAGGGCGTCAGGTGAGCCTGCGCGGACACTGCAGGGGACGTGGAAGGCTCAAGCGACTGGCCAGCCGAAGGATCTACTTCCATCGCACTTTCCCCCACTTCCAAACCAGCGCTTGACCGGGCCGTAGGAAGAGCAGATACATCCGACTGGCTCGTTCCACCTTCAAAACACACACATTAGTGCAGATTCAAATACTAACTGCTTTCCAAAGCCAGTTACTCGAAGGAGATATATTCAAGAAGTTCATGTGCAGCTGTACATGCCTGTACACACACAGAAATACGTAATTCCAGGATATTAAAAGCACCCAGGGAAGGTTTGATCCCTCTGACCAAATAGGCTAATCAAGAGAGATAAAATCTATGTACAGAACATTTTTGTTAAAATAATCAGTCTTTCAAGATCAATACGGTACCTTCATTTAGACAAAGCTAAATAATAGGTTGTGAAATGCCTACAAATAACATCTAGTCCCTTTAATTTGAAGATGATGTTTCTAATTTAATGACCGGCTAAAAGGAGAATGGATTTTGTTTGTCTGCTTATTTCCTTATTCCAGAAGAAGAGAGCACGCACAACACTGGAGGCAGGAGGGCCGACAAAGATCTCCAGCAGGCTCCACGCCAAGCACAGAGCCCTACATGACCCTGAGGTCCATGCCTGAGCCGTTATCAAGAGTCAGACGCTAAACCAACCGAGCCACCTGGGGTCCAGGAGAATGAACTTTATTGATATGTTTCCATTCTACAACATAATGTCTTCTTTGGTAAATATTTGAGAAAAATTTTATTGGGAAGAGTAAAGTTACAAATAGGTCAGAATAGGATTAAGTTCCTGATTCCTGCTTCATTAGCAATAATGTGTTAACCACTAAACTAACATGATGCAGCCATGATTTAAAAAGGCTTGAGTTTCTATGCCTTATGCTAGGCTTCGTGCTATCTGCAAAGGAATAATTAGGAATAGTCTGTAAACAATTACTGTTTCCCCTCAAGTCTAGATGTTTCTAAAAGAAATATGGAATGGACTAACCCAACTCATGTCTCACAAGATGCAACTACCAGAGAATATGAAGTTTTCTCTTTTAATTATCATGACTTAATTGTTTCTTGTTTTAAATTTAAGCACAAATTCAGTAACTCTTAGGCAAATCCACAGTCAAGGAATTTTTTTATAAAGTTAACTGAAATCAGGAGTTAATAAGAATCATTTATAGAAAAATTCTATTTAATTTTAAAATTTTGGGGTTTTAAGACAATAGGGAGCTAACTTTTACACTCCTCATTTTTTTTTTTTTTTTAAAGATTTTATGTATTTATTTGACAGAGAGAAATCACAAGTAGATGGAGAGGCAGGCAGAGAGAGAGAGAGAGAGAGAGAGAGAAGCAGGCTCCCTGCCGAGCAGAGAGCCCAATGCGGGACTCGATCCCAGGACCCTGAGATCATGACCTGAGCCGAAGGCAGCAGCTTAACCCACTGAGCCAGCCAGGCGCCCCACACTCCTCATTTTGACAGATAAGTAACTTGCCCAAGACCCCAAACTACAAAGTAGTGAACCAAGATATGAAAATAGGTCAGCTAACAACTAGAAACAGCAACTAATAACCAATGCCTAAGTAAGATAAAGGAGAAACTATTCCATTATATAGAACTTCTCATCCACAGAGTTTTATGTATTTCCACTCTCAGAATGCATACAAAAATGCAATACAGGGCGCCTGGGTGGCTCAGTGGGTTAAGCCGCTGCCTTCGGCTCAGGTCATGATCCCAGGGTCCTGGGATCGAGCCCCGTATCAGGCTTTCTGCTCAGCAGGGAGCCTGCTTCCTCCTCTCTCTCTGCCTACTTGTGATCTCTCTCTGTCGAATAAATAAATAAAATCTTTAAAAAAAAAAATGCAATACAGAAAGGAAATATCAGAATTTCTTACTTTGCTTCAGAAAAGCAAAGAATAAGGGCCAGGTCTCCTGGTATGTGAAGGACAAATTATACCCAAGACCCTTGGTCCTCTACAGCTCGGCACAATACAGTTAAGAACCTATGACTACCACAGATACAAAGCGTATAAACCGAATGACATCAACGAAACCGCCTTCGCCAGCTCCCGGCCGTCGCAGGAAAGACTACCTCGTGGCCGAGACCGTCCTCGTCCTCCGTTGCTCTGTGCAACTTCACTTGCTTCTTCAAACCACCTCGACAGCATGTCAGACATTCTCTGCATCAGTGACACGTTGGGACTTTGCTCACCTAGAACAATACAGGTCTTATCAGTGAATTCAGTAGGAAGTCAGCTTCTTTCAATAATGCAAAAACCCAGATTGTAAGGTCTTTAATGAGAACATTTTTACAAAAGGAATCAAACTGCCTAACTAAATTCTGTGAGTGTATATAAATCTGTTAGCACTACTGGCACATTTCACAGTACATGTTTGTGGAAGTGAGGCTCCATCTGAATTCTGAGCTCCTCAAGGACAGGGTTTACATCTCCTGAGTCTACTCTCGGTACCGCCATACCGCCCACCCCCACCCCAGCCCACATCCTTACTCCACCAACACGCAGCTAGGAAGGGCGCATGAATTGTAAACTGAACCGATTAAAAGAAACGTTTGCCCTCTCACTTGGACTTCCTTAAACTCCATTTATTTTCACCACACTGGAAGCGTATTCCAGTGTGGTGAACACAGTAATAGAACCATTTATATAGAACCATTTGGGTTCTGAAATTAACAGAACCCAAAAGTATTGCATTTATCTCTTCCCTTTAGTCCTTTCCTCCTTCAAATATATGAATTTTCCCTTAAGGGAATTACCAAATTAAGCATGACACCAAATCTAACAATTCTAAGCTACAATCATATAATTTAAAATGCAAATCATCTGTTCTTGGATTTTCTGTGAAAATTTAATTTTATACTTTATTGCCTTTATATAATGTTTCTTTATATTTAAATATATAAGATGATACCAAGTATAATATACTAGAGAATATGCTTTTGATCTTAAAAGAATTCAGAAGTCAGTTAAAGTAAGATTTTGGCTATAGACCAATTATTAAAATATACAGATTAATTTATTTTAAAAGTGTACCATCTTAAAGCTCCCAAAGTAATTTCTTATGCTTGTCAAAGGCACCTGATGAAAGAAAAAATAAATTCTTATCTATTATAAAACTCTTGAGTTGGAAATTAAAGAGTTTTCATTTTTCTTTTTGTCTAATAGGCAAAGTTTCAGAAGTCTGATGATATCCAAAGTTTTATATGGCAATGGGCATCCCTATCCTTCCGGTAGGAATGTAAAACAGTGCATTTATTCTGGAGGGTAATTTGATAGCTATCAAACTAAATGCGCCAGCCTGTGACCCAGTACTCATTCCACTTTTAGGAAATCATCCTCAGATACACTTGCACAAGTATGTTAAGATATATGTACAAGGATGTTTGTTTTAGCATTACTTATAATAGCCAAAAAGAAAAAAAGAAGTTGTTAAAAGATTAATTTTTTGAAATTTCGAATTAGAAAAGGCTGAGCAAAGTGCATGTACCATCTCGTTCTCGTTCACTCTCAGGCCTCGCTCGAGGTCCAGTATCTGACCAATCCCCACGAAGTCTCAAACGCTTCACTGGAGGCTGTCGTAGCTAAAAGGTAAAGAGAAAATGCATTTGCTCAAGTCTTAAAGCAGGCTTTTAAGTCTAACAGACTCTTTCCATGTCCTTGCTGTCTCTACTGAGTATGCAGAACAGATCCCAGGTCAAAATACAACAGACAGCTCTTACAGCGATGGCATCTACTGGTGGTGCAGCCTAACCCGAACATCTTCACCCTCAGGAGTCTGAATGTAACTTTGGAATCAGTGTATGTGACTTCTAATTCCAACCGAATCTCTTTACAATTGACCACAGGAAAGTTATTTAACCAAAAGGAGCTTGAGGAGTTCTCTATTACAATGACACACACAGTCTAGGTAAGGAGCCTACACACATGACAACAGGAATTATCACTATTGTCTATAGTCACTTCTAGAGTTGGCCCTGGAGAATATCTTCCTTTTGTCTAGTTGTCTGTATTATTAACGGTTTACTCCCATGTCCCCCTATCTACTGCAATCCTTCACTACTCACCTCGGGGTCTCTACATTTTCCCCTCATTCTTGGCTAATAACTCTTCCTCTTAGTTCAGAGAAAATAAAGTCAGTCCTGTAGAAATGACACTAAGCTCTTCAGCTGCATGCTACAAACGTATTGCCAGTCTACAACTTCCTAATTCCTTCGGACCTTTCTTAGAAGATGAATCATTTATCTTGTTTACGCTTAATCTCTCCACTGCGCTTTTCATTTCATTCCTTCAAGCACTCAGGCACCTTGCTCCGACAAGGACTCTCCCACAACTACGTCCATTTCCTTTCTCACTTCTTCCTTAAGACATGCTGACGGTTTCGTACCGTTCTGAACAAAAAGAACATCTCCATTTTATACTACTATTGAGCTCACTCTTCCCACATCTTCTAAAGCTTTCTTGTCAAGCTGCGTGAAAAGAAGCCTGCTATTCAGTCCGCCTTTCTCCACCCTCCTCCCTCAGCTCGCTCAGTCGCCCCATGATCCCATCCCTCCAGCGCATTCATTCTCGCCAACCTCACCAACCAGGGACTATGAAGCTCACCAATCAGGGAAACAATGATCAACGGTCAATCTCCAATTCACAGAGAGCCCTTCACAGCCTACTTCTTTTGAGGCCTATGGCACTTGACACTCTTGATTATTCTCTGTATGTTTTGCATTTTTAACATTTTTTATTGAGATGACACATACACCAGAACAGTCACCCTTCTAAAGTATGTAAGTCACTGACGCATATGCACAAAGCTGTGCGACCACTTGCACCGCCTCTAATTCCAGAACATCTGCATCACCCAAAGAGAAATCCAACAGCTGAAGCAGCGGCTCTCCCCTTCTCCCACCGCTCGGCTCCTGGCAACCACTCGTGGACTTGCTGTCTCTAGCGATGTGCCTCTTCTGGACAACTCATCTAAGTATGCGGCCCCTTCTATCCCGCTTCCTTCACATGCTGTAATATTTTCAAAGTTCATCCATGTTGCAGCATGTATCAGTATTTCATTTCTTTTAATGGCTCAATAATATCCTATTATTTGGATATACCATTTTTTTGTTTATTCATTCAACACGCTATGAGTACTGAGTTGTTTCTACTTTTTGGCTGCTGTTCCTAATACTGCTATGAACATATGTGCAAGTTTTTATGGGGACATATGTTTCCAGTTCTCTTCAGTATGTATTTAGAAATGGAATTGCTGGATCTTGTGATAACTCTATATTTAACTTTTGAGGAATTGCCAAACTGTTTTTCAAAGCAGCTGCACCATTTTACACTACTATCAGCAATGTGTGAAAGCACCAGTTATTCCACGTCCTTATCAACACTGTTACTGACTTTTTAAAAAAATTTTAGCCAACCTAGTAAGTGCAAAGTGGTACCACACTGTGGTTTTGATATATTTTGGTTACTAGATTCTAAATCGTAAATCAAATATATGATGCATAAACACTTTCCCTCATTTTGTGGATCACTCCCTTTATTTTTATTTTTTAACATAACATTCATTGATTTTCTTTTCCCTCACAATTAAGCAGATTTTGATAGAAACTTAGAGACAGCTCAGCTGCGAATTTTGTTTTCTCCTGGAAACCATACTAAGCAGCAAGACGGGGGGGGGGGGGGGGGGGGTCTACATCCTCAGGAAAGAAGAGAGAGGGTAAAAAACCCTCACAAATTCCCCAAGTATATAAGTATGGCTAGAAGCAACAGAGAATAGCAAATGTGCACAGGAAGCCACAAGTGTGACTGGGAGCAATCAGAAGACTAGAGGAAGCCTCGTGTGGCAACTGGCCAAAATCTTACACAGATAATCATCTCCAGAACCAGAGGGCCTCACTCTGTATGTGAACTATATTTAGAATAGAGAAGGACTCTGCTCCGTAGTTTTCAGAGAGGAACTGTATATTATACAAGCAAATAGCTAGTGTCATAACCTCAACAATTATTTCTGGAACGAGATCTTCAAGTTAAAAACAGTTACAACTTTGAGATTTTGAGACAAGGAAAATAACCTACTCAAGAATAATGAAAATGGGGGCACCTGGGTGGCTCAGTGGGCTAAAGCCTCTGCCTTCGGCTCAGGTCATGATCCCAGGGTCCTGGGATTGAGCCCCGCATCGGGCTCTCTGCTTAGCTGGGAGCCTGCTTCCTCCTCTCTCTCTCTCTCTCTGCCTACTTGTGATCTCTGTCTATCAAATAAATCAGTAAAATCTTTAAAAAAAAGAATACTGAAAATGCTACAAGCACTAATTCAGTCATTCAAGAAAGACTCTTCTGAGCACCTTCTATGTGACAGGCACTACTCCAGGCATTAGGAAAAGATCAATGGGTAAATCATACAAAAACCCCAATGTCACAGTTTATTAACTAGTAGAGTAGGTGAATAATACGTGATAAAAAAGTAAAACACACAAAGAAAGTGTAAAGTGTTATGGGGAAAAAATTTAAGTAGACAAAGGAGTTGGGCATTACCAGGCCGTTAAAGGCTGTGACTTTAAACATGGTGGTTAAGCAGGGCCTCGCTGAGAATGGACAAGGGCAAATATCTAAAAATAGCTAAGAGAAAATAAAATCCAGATGTACAGGAAGACCATTTCAAGTGCAGTAAACACAGATGCTATAAGGAAGACACATGCTTCAGCTGCCTGAATAAGTCAGCAGAGGCAGCTGCAGCGAGTAGAGTGCTGACAGAACAGCAGAAGTCACCGAATTGCGGGACATAAGCACTTGAAGCCACTGACAGGACCTTCATTTTGCTTTGAGGAGATGGAGAGCCACCTGGGAGCACTGATCAGAGTAGCATAACTTGACTTGGTTTTAAAGGATTAATGGGCCACTACGTAGCTAAAGGACAAGTAGGGGAGCTGGTTAAAAGCGACTACAGTAATGTAGGAAAGGGAGTGAGGTCTTGGATCAGGCTAGTAATGACAGTCGGAATGGGAAGTAGTACTACAGATCTGGGATATGTAGTTTCGGCACAAACCATGGGGTCAGGAGAAAATGAGAAACTGGATTCAACAAAGTAGTCCATGACTGGAGTGGGGCAGGTACAGAAAATGTCAAATAGATTAATTAGAGGAAAAGACAGCAAAGACAACAAAAAGAAAAAAGGAATACAAAAATAAAGGCAATGAGAAATTTACGAAAATTGAGTACAAAAAAATACTAAAGAAGGGAAAAAAATGAAAGAGAAATTATTACAGGATTAAGAATTAAGAAAAAAGGTTTTGCAGCAATATGTCGGAGTAGGAGACCAAGATATCATCAGGTGCCAGGAGATCAGCTAGACAGTTATCAAACCATTCCGAACACCAACAAGCACAGCCGGAGATCGAAGAGAAGAACAGCAGCAATTCTAGGAACAGAAAATCAACCACCTTCCAGAAGGTAGGACATGTGGGGAAGAGAATCCGAAGCCACAGGAACATAAACCGCAGGGGGAAGGGCCGGCTCCCGGAGAGGCTGGAGCAGCCGAAAACAAAATCGGGACCTTTAGAAGAAGTCTGCTCCACTGATGGACGTCGCCCCAGAGGCTAAGTGGGGGGTGGAGCCCACATGAGTACAGTGTTGTCTCAGGACCCACAGGGTCACAAAAGGATCAGGGGGTGTCCGAGTGCGGCAGATCTCCCAGGTGTCGGAGCGGGGAAACTGGCTGCAGAGACGGAGCCAAGGCATCGGTCCTCAGCTCAGGGTGACCTTAAGCCATGATCTGAGGCACATTCGGACCACTGCTCTTTCAGCAGGGACCCCATAAGTGACAGACCTGGGGAGACCCCGTCCTTTCTCTGGTAGGAGCATCCCAGGAACACAGAGCAGGAATCTGCTGGGTTTGGAGACTCCAAACGGGGCCATGCACCAGTGACAAATGCTCTGTTACAGGCTGGGGGAACTCAGAGCACGGCCGGAGACCAGGGAGATGGGAGGCACTGACTGATTGTTCTCTGAGAGAGCAATGAGGAGCGGGGCCCTGAGCTCTTGGCTCCTCCGAGCCAGAGACTGGGTGGCTACCACACTGGAAGTGTTCAGGGAACACAAGTTCCAAGTGCGAACCGAGGCAGATTGCTTAGCCCAGCCCCTGGCAGGGGCTATACAATTCTGCCTCAAGCAAAATCATTTGAGAATCACAGCAACAGGCCCCTCCCCAAGAAGATCAGCAAGAACATCCAGCCAAAACAAGTTCACCAATCAATGAGATTGCGGAACTCCAGAAGTAGGGGAAGGCAACACATGGAATTCATGAGTTTTTTTCCCCATGATCCTATATTCTTTCAAAGTTAAATTTTTTCAATTTTATTTTTTCTCATTCTACCTTATAAAATTATTCCTCTTTCCTGCTTTAACGTTTTAAACTATTTTATCTGAACAATGCCTTTTCTTAAAAATCTTATGTAATTTTCGTTGTAATAGTCATAAGGTCTCCCTTCATTGTATTACCTTATTTTTTGTATACATCTAGTCTTTTTTTCTGTAGAATTTTGGGATAGTTTCTTCTAAATGATCAAAACATACCCTAAATCAAGTGTATGGCTTAGTTCTAATCTCCAGCCTGATCACATTCTTTCCTTTTTTTTCTTTTTTCAAACAACTTATCAATTCCTTTTTTAGTATCTTTTTAAATATTCACCTTTACAGTTATACTCTATCCCTTTATCATGTTTACCCTTATTTTGTATATATATAAGTTTTTCTTTCTTTAAAATTTTGGGAGGTAGTTTATTCTAACAGACCAAAATACATCCAAAATCAAGTGTGTGGCTCTATTTATCAGTCATATATATATATTTTTTCCTTTTGTTCCCCCTCTACCTTCCCCCCAACCCCCACTGGTTTTGGGTCACTTCTGATTTGCTTCGTGTATATTTTTCTGGGGTCATTCCTACCCTTTTAGTATTTTGTTCTCTCATTCATGTATCCCCCCCCCCTTTTTTAATGATTTTATTTATTTATTTGACAGAGATCACAAGTAGGCAGAAGGCCAGTCAGAGAGAGAGGGGGGAAATGGGCTCCCCGCTGACCAGAGAGCCTGATGCGGGGCTCGATCCCAGGAGCTGAGATGATGACCTGAGTCGAAGGCAGAGGCTTAACCCACTGAGCCATCCAGGCGCCCCTGTCATTCACCTACTCTTATCTGGATAAAATGACAAGGTGGAAAAACTCACCACCAAAAAAAAAAAAAAAAAAAAAAGAAGAGGCAGTACTGACAGGTAGGGACCTAATCAATACAGACATTAGTAATATGTCAGAACTAGAGTTCAGAATAACAATTATCAAGGTGCTAGCTGGGCTCAAAAAAAGCATGGAAGATATTAGAGAATCACTTTCTGGAGAAATAAAACCCCTTTCTGGAGATAAAAAGGACTAAAATCTAACCAAGTTGAAAGAAAAAAAGCTATTAATGAGGTACAATAAAAAAGGAAGGCTCTTACTGCTAGGATGAATGAGGCAGAAGAGAGAATTAGTGATACAGAAGACCAAATGATGGAGAATAAAGAAGCTGAGCAAAAGACATACAAACAACTGCTGGACCACAAGGGGAGAATGCGAGAGAGAAGTGATAACATAAGACAAAACAATAATTGGGATCCCAGAAAGAGAAGAAAGAGAGAAGGGCAGAGGTGTATCACTGCAAATTAAAACAGAGAATTTCCTTAATTTGGTGAAGGGAACAAGCATCAAAACATAAGAAAAAATCATTGTGTGAAACATTGATTCAAATTTTAAAATCCTTTTCAATCATTATTACATCTCCAATCAAAATACATTATTCCTTCCTTTGCTCTATAATTCAATTAAGTTTTACATATTCATGTTTTTATATCTTTATTTCCACTAAACTGTAAATTCCTGAGTGAGAGGCAATGTCTTTGTCAACGTCATCCTTGAGTTTCTTAAATTTCTACAGGACCTAGTAAAGTAGATATTCAATAAATATCTGGTGAGTTGAGTGTGTCTGAACACTACTGTCAAGGATTTTTAGCATGAGACACTGAAGAAAAGGTGGTAAGCTTAAGGATACTGACAACTAATTTCTTCTTCTATATATACCTGTGAATTTCTTAGTTTATTATACTAAGCATGATTTATTTTTATAATTGTAATACTTTTTCAGAATTATTTTTCTTAATTTAGTTGATTCAGCAAAGAATACCAAGAAAACCATGTTCAGAAAACCAAGTGTTCATGACTCAGCCTCATTCACTCTGATTATGCAAACATATTTTGGCTCAGTATTCTATGGTACAAAAGCTGGCTGGCCCACTTAAAACATTTCTGCACTTCCAGCTTTCATTATGTAAGAGTCAGAAAGCTGGACTGTACGTTCACTGGAGCACAGGTCTCAAGAGGAATTACACAGCAGCAACAAAATGCAACAGCAGGTCTCATTTTCAATAAAACCAATAAACTCAAAAATAGCCTTCATTAGCCAGCATCCCATTTTCTTTGTCAATTTTCTAATTCACTTAAATACACCGGAAAATTTAAAATTCCAAGAATATTTATAAAGATGTCCTGATTTTTCCCTAATATTACAGACTAATCTGCAATTATAACAACCGGATAGAGTTTTGTGTATCACAAGAATCAGAAAATTTTCTTCTTTACTACCTTTAAAATATGTTCACTAGTAGGAGTTGGTCCAATACCAAAAAGTCACTAATAATAGTAAAGCAACAGTTAATTTCAAAAACATTTACAAGCCAAACAGTAGTGATTAAACACAGGACATTGGAGGGAAAAAAAAAAGTGAAAAATATATTGGAGAAAGAAGCTAAATGGGTTACAACAAACATTTTTCTATTGCTGCATACTTCAAGGTATATTATTTCTGGTTTTTGCCTTTTATAAATAAGAAGATGGTTTGCTATTTTATTTTTTTAAAATTGTATTTTTTTTTTAAAGATTTTATTTATTTATTTGTCAGAGAGAGAGCAAGCGAGAGCGAGCATAGGCAGACAGAGTGGAAGGCAGAGTCAGAGGGAGAAGCAGGCTCCCTGCAGAGCAAGGAGCCGGATGCGGGACTCGATCCCAGGACGCTGGGATCATGACCTGAGCCGAAGGCAGCTGCTTAACCAACTGAGCCACCCAGGCGTCCCTTAAAATTGTATTTTTAAGTAATCTCTATACCCAGTGTGGGACTTGAACCCACAACTTCAAAATCAAGAGTCACATGCTCCTCTGACTGAACCTGCAAGGTACCCCAATGGTTCACTATTTCAGAGTTGCCTAGTTTTCTAGTATATAGATCTATATATAATAATTAGAAAATGCAATATATAAACTTCAGTTAGACTAAATGTTTATGCTCACCAACAGGATTTTACCTATTACCATTTACTATTCATATATGGACAACAATTCCCTCCTCTCACCATTGTGTGTTATGTGTGCATATGTGTACTTTAACTTAACTTTTTCTCACTTATTTACATGTATTTTGTAAAATGCACTTAGGGAGGTATGTTACTAGTTCTTAACTATGACAGAGAAGGGGATCACTGTCCACATCTGAATAGTAAATGGTAACAAAACGCCTATTGGTGTATAAACATAAACATTTAGTCTCATTTTGAGTTTCAACATCCAGCTTTTATTGTTTTAATTGTTTTTTATACGACTGTTAGAACTACTGATATTTCTTGCTCGCTGCTGTGCCACCATAAAATTAGAAAAACATTTTGCTATTAAATATTTTCTCTTTAAAAATATTTCACAAGACTTTCTTCTAGAGCTTTATCCTTAATGATTAGCCCCTTTCATGTATACTTCTGCCCTTCTACAAAACCTAGACTATAAATACCTTGAAAATCAATTCTATTTTTTGAAGCCCTTCAAGTCCCAGGAGTCACTAAATTCATGTTTCTGAACGGAATGAAGAACACGGCTTTGAACAATCTTACCTCTTCTCTTCTTTCTTCCGCAGAAGGAGTCTTAAGTTCTCGCGCTGTATCATCTTTCGGGTCAAAAAGATATATGTAATCTGAAGAGTAACTAACAAGAATCTCTCTGCCATCTTCACTGTAACACAGCGATGTCACCCTGCAGGACTTATTATTAAGATGGGAAGGGATAAAACGGGCAACCATTCCAGTAGTTCCTCGACCTGCATAATTCCCTAAATAAAAAAACAGGAAGTTGTATACATTTTTTAAGAAAAACATTTTAAAAAATCCGAATTATGAGATATGTGATTTAATGTAGCAATATAAAATCCAAACTATCATATTCTATTTCTAGGAAAGGCTCTTTTCTTAATAGCCTAATTTTATAACAAAATAATAAAGAATATAGTATGAAGGTTACGTAGCTTCAAAAAAAATTTCCCGAGTGACTGGAATTACACAGATTATATAAATATTTTATAGATTACATAAATGTTTTATTTGAAATACAAGTTATTTAATCAATTAAAATTATTTGTGATTATAGGTTACACTAAATCACCTTCCAAAAATTTTCCTCCAATGAAGATAATATAATTTTTACAATATAAATAGGTGAGCTTATATTTATTACTAGCATACTAGATAAAATCGTGCATTTTCCCTTTAAAATTATTTACCTTTTGCTTTAGGTTAGAAAAAGTTCTTTTAGTTTATTTATTTATTTTTCTTAGTAACCTCTATAGTCAACGTGGGGCTCAAATTCATGACCCTGAGATCAAGAGGTACATGCTCTTCCGACTAAGCCAGCCACGCACCCCTATGTCTTTTTTGTTTTTTTAGATTTTATTTATTTATTTGACAGAAAGAGAGATCACAAGTAAGCAGAGAGGCAGGCGGGGCGGGGGTTGGGAGAAGCAGGCTCCCTGCTGAGCAGAGAGCCCTATGCGGGGCTCGATCCCAGGACCCGGAGACCATGACCTGAGCCAAAGGCAGAGGCTTAACGACTGAGCTACGCAGGCGCCCCTCAGCCCTATGCTTTTTAAAAGATTTTTGATTGTCATGAAATTTTCCTCTTTTAAAATGACAGAGTAGGGGCAGTATTCCAGCTTTAATTTTGGCAGTCATCAATATAATATAATATGATATGATAGGGAGGGGTCCAACTGGCATTTTGTGCCCCCTGAGGTCTGGGAATGTTAAATTCTAAGAGTCCCACAAAACTGTATAAGGAGACCTACTGCACAAGGTCTTGTCCTACCCAAAATGTCAGTTGTGTCCCACTGTTGAAAAATATTAATTTAGCCTAGAATTCCACCTTATATTACTACTGTTTCCCCTAAAAGTGCATATCCAAATAGGTAAGATTTCTCAACCACAGTTCCAAAAAACAAACCAACCCCATCCCCAAAAACCACCTACTCTTCCTTTTTAATCTTTTTTTTTTTTAAGAGAATGTGCACACGATTGGGGGCAGGGGAGAGGGGAGAGGGAGAGAGAGAGTCTCCATGCCCAGCACGGAGCCCAACTCAGGGCTCAATCTCACGTCCCTGAGATCATGAAATGAACTGAAACCAAGAGTCGATGACCAACTGAGCCACCCAGGCACCCCCAACCTAGTCTTCTCATTTCGGTACCCTGAGTCAATTTTTACTGGATATAAACTGACACTGAGATTAAGACTGTTAGTTTCTGGCCAACACCACTTTTATTTTTAGCAATATAAAGTATGTGAAAATATACAGATGTAGGTGTATTTGCTGGGTGTGTGGGTATATAATCCTGGCCTTCCCTTATAAGAAAACACTAATAAGCTGGCTTTAAATGGAATATTCCAGAGGCAGTTTCATTCCACAATGGAATGAGAAGCAAATGAGGAGTTTAAGAAAGATTCAACTTCAGGGCTGCAGCAGCAGCAGCAACAGTACTTAACAGGGCTTAAACTGGGCGTGAACAGGTGCCACGTACCCACTATTCTTCCCTAACTCTCCTCTCTACCACAAAGAGAAATGAGGAGAGCCAAGTGTTCTGGGCTGATAGTGTTCCCCCACAAATTCATGTCCATCTAGCACTCAGAATGATTCTGGAATATTTGGAAATAAGGTCTTTGCAGATGTCATGAGGTCATATTGCATTAGGGTGGGCCCTAGATCCAATATGACGGGTGTCCTAATAAGAGAAAAATGCGGATTCAGATACAACACAGGAGAGGATAGCATGTACATGTGGAAGCAGAGAGTGAAAGGAAACATTTAAAAGTTAAAATTGGGGACGCCTGGGTGGCTCAGTTGGTTAAGCAGCTGCCTTCGGCTCAGGTCATGATCCCAGCGTCCTGGGATTGAGTCCCACGTCGGGCTCCTTGCTCAGCAGGGGGCCTGCTTCTCCCTCTGCCTCTGCCTGCCATTCTGTCTGCCTGTGCTCGCTCTCTCCCCCTCTCTCTCTCTGATAAATAAATAAAATCTTAAAAAAAAAAAAAAGTTAAAATTGGGGGTGCCTGGGTGGCTCAAGTTGGTTGGGTGTCCGCCTTTGGCTTGGGCCCTGATCTCAAGGTCCTGGGATCGAGTCTTACGTTGGGCTCTCTGATCAGTGTGGAAAGAGTTGATGTCTCCCTCACACTCTCCCTCTGTGCTCTCTCTCACTAATCAATCAATCAATCAATCAATCTTTTTAGGGATGCCTGGGTGGTTCAGTGGGTTAAGCCTCTGCCTTCAGCTCAGGTCATGATCTCAGGGTCCTGGGATCGAGTCCTGCATCGGGCTCTCTGCTCAGCAGGGAGCCTGCTTCCCCTCTCTCTCTGCCTGCCTCTCTGCCTACTTGTGATCTCTCTGTGTCAAATAAATAAATAAAATCTTTAAGAAAAAAAAAAAATCAGCCTTTTTAAAAATAATAATAAATAAATAAAAGCTAAAGTTGTCAGCAATCACCACAAGCTAGGACAGAAGCATGCAAGAGTCTTCCTGAGTGCCATTGACAGAAAACCTTTAACACCTTGATTTTAGACATCTAACCCCCAGAAATGGGTGGTAATTTGTTATGACAGCTCTAGGAAATTAATACATCAACTGTTAAAATTTTTTAAAGTGATAAACTGCAGAAGTATCACCTGGATAGGGTCATAAAAACTTCATAAAATGCCATTTTTATGTACATATATATGTATGCATGTATGCTCCATGCCCAGTATGGAGACCAGTGTGGGGCTTGAACTCATGACCTTGAGATCAAGACCTGAGCTGAAATCGAGTCAGATGCTTGGGACACCTGGGTGGCTCTGCTGGTTAAGCATCTTGCCTTTGGATCAGGTCATGATCCCAGGGTCCTGGGATCAAGTCCCACTTCAGGCTCCATGGTCATCGGGGAGTCGTCTTCTCCCTTTCTCTGCTGCTTGCCCCGCCTGTACTGTCTCTCTCTCTCTGTCCTGATAAGTCCTTTAAAAAAAAAGGACTCTCTCTGTCCTTTAAAAAAAAAGTCCGATGCTTAACTGGGTGAGCCCCCCAGGCGCTCTAGTAAAATGTCGTTCTTTCTAATAATCCATATTGCTTAAACACATTGTATTTAATGAATTTTAAGAAACTAATGAAACCTTAAAATTGCAAATATGTCATAAAGATTTATTCTTTGAGCTGACAGAATCTTATATTTTCTCTAATATACAGCTTTTTACCTGTGGCTCTTGTGCCCAGCATTCGCCGATCATATATCCGTACTGAGCTATCTGAACAGCCGACAGCAAGGTAATACGGTGTCGGCGGGCAAATAGCGACAGATGTGGCAGCGCGTCGGCAGTTAATTAGAATATCCTAAGAAAGATTGTACACCACCAGTCACACACAGTACTGCTGTAGAGAGGCTACTCTAAAGATTTAAAACTGTGAAATATTTTAACATGTAAAACATTTTCCTTTTAACTAGAAGAAAATAACCATTCTCAGAAATCCTAACTCGGTTTGATAATGAGAAGGAAAAACAACATGGTTTTCTTTATTTTTCAGATTTCTTTCAGTTTTCCAAAAAAATCGGCTTCTGTGAAGCCAAAATAAATATACTCAGTCAATATTCCTTCTCGGGAGTTTATTACTCTGAGGCAAATTCTTTTTTTCTTTGCAGTTTCCTACACAACTCTAATACTGACTTCTAATACAATATTGTACATTTACCTTATGAAACAACCAAAATATGAAATATATATTTAATTCGTGGTTGAAAAAACAAACAATACATGAGTAATGCAAATTGCATTCTGAAGAGACAAAATAAAAATTATTCCCAAATATAAGACTAAAACACAGAGTAATTACACTAGATCAACAAAATTTAATACAATCAAATTCACCCATAATCTTATAACCCAGAGATACTTAATGTCCAATTTTAATTTTTATCTTAATTTTTTGGGTCATTTATATAAAAATTTGATTCTTACATCTTTGCAATCTTCTTTTGTGCAGCTAGTTTTGATACGTGTATCAAACCACCGAACAGTTCCATCTTCACCACAAGAGAGGAAAGTATATGGGTCATTGGGCACAGTCATAATCTGTAGATGGAAATCAAAGTACAGGTAATGTTATTAAACATTTACACAAATGTCTTTGAAAGATACTACTATTACTTAAAAATTAAGGAAAAAATAAAGAAGTAAAATTGTTTTCATATTTATAGACGATCTGATCATCTAAACAGAAAATCTTATGTAATTAATTTTTTAAAAAATAAGTATTAGAATAAGTAAATTTAGAAGAGCTGCAGGATACAAGGTCAATATATGAAAATCAATGGTATGTCTATACTATGGCAACAAAACCATTAGAAACTGAAAATTTAAAAATAATAACATTTATAATAACATGAAAAATATTAAATGCTTAAGGACATAAAAGACACATAACAATGAAAATTATAAAACATTACTGAATAAAATTAAAGTCCTAAATAACAGGAGATAAACTGTGTTCACTGACTGAGAAATTTAATATCATCACTTCTCCCTAAACTGATATATAGATTTGAAATAAATTCCAGCAGGATTTTCAGCACAAATTACAATTTGATTATCAAATTCCTGTGGAAACACAAAAGACCTAAAATACCTTAAGTAATGTTGCAAAAGAAGAACAAAGGACTTATACTCCTGGCTTTAAGAGTTACTATAACTACAGAAATTAACATAGTGTGATGGAGGCTTAATAATAAATCATTGGAAGAGAATAGGTACTGATCAAAAATAGATGAAAATACATATGGCCAAATGATTTATGATAATGGTGCAATGAAAACTCGGTGGAGAAAGAACAGTGTCAGAAAATTGGATACCCACAGGCAAAATAATGAACCTCAAGCAATATTTCATACTTTCTTTAAAAAAAAAAAACAGGGATCATTGATCTAAGTATAAAACATAAATATAAAACTTCTAGGAAAAAATCTTTGTGACTCTTGGATAAAAAAAGATTTTTAGATATAACATTGGCCCATAAAAACAAAGAACTTTGGTAAAATGGGCTTCCTGAAAATTTAGAGCTTCTTTTGGAAGGACAATGTTAAGAAAATGAGAAGACAAAACTGCTGACTTGGAGGAAAAAATTATAAATCACATACCTGAAAAATATCCAAAACATATCTTGAAAATCCCTCAAAACTCAATAATGAGAAATGAATATACCACTAAAACAATGGGGAGAAGATTTGAACAGACAATTCACCAAATACATAAAAATGATAAGCACATGAAAGGTATGCTCAACATCATTAGATAATTGGGAAATAAAAGTTAATAACATGAGAGATTCCACTCTGTATCTACTAGGATGTCTAAAATACAAGACTGACCACAGCAAGTGTTAAAAGGATGCAGAACAACTGGAACAGTCGGGCACTGCTCACAGAAATATAAAATGATACAACCACTCTGGAACAGTTCGGCAGTTTCTTAAAAAGTTAAACTTCTACTTCTAATATAACTCAGTCATTCCATTACTAGATGACTACCAAAGATAAATGAAAGTACAAATCCATACAAAGACATTTGTACAAATACACAAAACGGCTGTATTTATAACAGCCCAAAACTAGAACCCAAATGCCCATCCAAAAATGAAATATAAAGAAACTGTGATAGATCTTTAAAAAGGAATATAACTCAGAAATAAGAAGTTAATTACTGATACTCTTAACAACATGAATGAATCTCAAACATGAGTATTATCCTAAGTGAAAAAAATCAGACCAAAGGAAGAATACATATGGTTTGATTACATAATCTCATTCATATATAATTCTTCAAAAAAGAATAGAAACGAATCCACAGTAACTGAAAGATCAGTCATTCCCAAGGATGTGGAGAGACAAAAGAGAGGGAATAAAAATGGGAATAAGGAAATTCTTGGATATAATGGATATATCCATTACCTTGACTATGCAAATGATTTCAAGGGACAATAAATTGTCAAAACTTACCACATTGTATTCTTTTTAAATCAATGCTATCAACATTTCATTTAAAGATAACTGAGGTACCAACCAGTGTAATAAGTCAAGAAAAAGAAGCAAAAGATATATGGTTTGAAAATAAAAGAATGAAAAATGTCATAATGTAAAAAAGATATGACTGTGTAGACAGAAAATCCAAAAGAATCTATAGTTGAATTATGATTACCAATTAGTGAATAAAAAGACAACTAGTTTTAAAATATTATAAAGTCGATTGTATTTTTTATACCAGTAACATTTAAAAACTAAAATACTTAAAAAGATAACATTTACAACAGTACCAAAGTATCAAATACTTTAAAAAATTTAAGGAAAATTGTACTGTAATGCCACACTAAAAATTATAAAATATTTTAGTGAGAGAAATTAAAATCTTAATAGTTACAAAAATATATCATCCCCATTCACTGGAATATACAATAATTTTAAGATATTAGTTTGCCCTAAATTTATCTTTAAATTCAGTATAATCACAATCCAACCTTCAGCAAACTTTTTGTTGGAAACTAAATGCTGCTTTAAAAAGTTATACTGAAACACAAAAAATCAAGAAGTCAAAATGTTCTTGTAGTAGAAACAAGAAAATGTACTCTATTAGACACAAAGAGTCATTTCAAAGCTATGGCAATTAAAACAATTTGGTACTTAAAAAGGTACAAATATACCAATATTTGGTCTATACCAATAGACCAATGGTGCAAAATAGAGTACAGAAATGATCTATGCATATAGAAACTCTTAATTTACAGTTAATGGCATGCTGAATAGCAATGGGGGAATAAAACCAGTATTTTAAGATGGTGGGTAAAATCCATATGGAAAGAGTGATATGAGCAAGATTGCAGAACAGAAAGCCTCAACTCACTCTCCTACAAAAACACTGACTTTTAATAACAATATAAATTCAAAGAGCTTTCGGGCACCTGCATAGCTCAGTTGGTTAAACGGTGGACTCTTGATTTTGGATCAGGTCATGACTCCAGGGTTGTGAGATGGAGCCCCAAGGCACGTTCCACGCTAAGCATGGAGCCTGCTTGGGATTCCCTCTCCTCCCTATGCCCCTCCATCGCCCTCCCCAACCCTACTCGTGCACTCTCTCCCTCAAAAAAATAAATAAACTGAAGTCAAAAAGCATTTATGAAAATGCCTAAAACCAGTTAGAACAAAAATCGTAACAACAAAATACCAAGGCACATTCAGAAACTGACTCTAATAAGATGCATGAATTACCTAAGAATTTACAAATTAATTATCCTAAAGAAGTTCAATGCACTTCAAGAGAACACAAACAACTAAATGAAACTAGGAAAACGACACATGAACAAAAAGAGAGTATCACCGATGACCAAAAAAACTGGAAAAAAGAACCAAATGGAAATTTGGGGACTGAAGAATATAATAATTACTTTAAAAACTCACTAGAGGAAATCAACATCAGGCTTGATCAAGCAGAAAGAAAAATCAGCAAACTTGAAGACAACTCTTTTGGAATTACCATGTCAGAGGAACAAAAAGGAAGAATGCAGAAGTGAAGAAGACCTTAAGGGACTTACAGGACAAAACAGGTAATATATATGGAAGCAAAATATATGGAAGTTTCAGATGGAGAAAAAAAAGGGGCAGAGCACTTGTTTGAAAAAATAATGGCAGAAAACTTCCTAAATCTTCCCAAAGAAAATGGATATCCACGCTCAGAAAGCTCAAAAGGACTCTAAATAGGCTGAACCCAAAGAGGTCCACACTCAGACACACTACAGACAACCTGTCAAAAGTCAAAGACAGGGGCACCTGGCTGCTCAGTTCGTTAAGCACCTGCCTTCGGCTCAGGTTATGATCCCAGGGTGCTGGGATGGAGGATGAAACATAAAAACAAGAGTGCCAAAATCAGTATAAGATGTACTGAAAATAAAAGTAAAATGGCAATCAATAGTAAGTACTTCCCTATTAGTAACTACTTTCAATGTAAACAGTACCTTACCAAGTGGGAAGTATACAGCAGTAAACACCTACATTAGGAAAAAAACAAAAAAAGATGAGGGCTTCTGGGTGGCTCAGTGGGTTGAGTCTCTGCCTTCAGCTCTGGTCACGGTCTCGGGGTCCTGGGATCGGGCCCTGCATTGGGCTCTCTGCTTGGTGGGGAGCCTGCATCCCCCCCTCTCTCTACCTGCTGCTCTGTCTACTTGTGATCTCTCTCTCTGTCAAATAAACAAATAAAATAGTAAAAAAAAAAAAAAAAGAAAGAAAAGAAAAAGAAAGAAAGAAAAAATATCTCAAATCAATAATCTAACTTTATACACTTCAAAGAACTAACAGAAGAGCAACAAATGAAACCCCAAGTTAGAAGAGGAAGGATGTAACAGACTAAAGCAGAAATAAAGGAAATGGAAGACAGAAAACATATCAATGAAACTAAGCTGGTTTCTTAAAAATATCTTCAATATTGACAAACTCTTACCTAGACTAATAAGAAAAAAAAAAAAAAAAAAAAAGATTCACAAAAGCCAGAAATGAAAGAGATAAGAGGAGATATTACTAATTATGCCACAGAAATAAAAAGCACCTTAACAGACTTGTATGGGGGCACCTAGGTGGCTCAGTGGATTAAAGCCTCTGCCTTCGGCTCAGGTCATGATCCCAGGGTCCTGGGATCGAGCCCCTCATCAGGCTCTCCACTCGGTGGGGAGCCTGCTCCCCCCCCCCCCGCCTGCCTCTCCGCCTACTTGTGATCTTGGTCTGTCAAACAAATAAATAAATAATCTAAAAAGAGAGAGAGAGAGAGACTTGTACTAATAATTATACAACACATGGAAAAACCTAGAAGAAATGGATACATTTCTAGAAACATACAACATACCAAAACTAAAACATGAAGAAATAAAACAAAATTTTTAAAAGATTTTATTTATTTGACAGAGAGAGAGAGAGCACAAGCAGGGGGAACAGCAGGCAGAGGTAGAAGGAGAAGTAGGCTCCCCATTGAGCAAGGAGCCTAATATGGACCTTGATCCCAGTACCCTGGGATCATGACCTGAGCTGAAGGCAGATGCTTAACCAATCAATTGAGCCCCCCAGGCTCCCAGAAATAAACAGTCTAAACAAACTTATAACTAATAAGGAGACTGAATCAGTAATCAAACACATCCCAACCAAAAAAAGCCCAGAACCAGATGGCGTCACTAGGGAACTTTAGCTACATTTAAAAAATTAACACCAAATCTTCCCAAACCCTTCCAGAACACTGAAGAAACAGGAACACTTCCAAATTCATTCTATGAAGACAACTTCATCCTGATGGCAAAACCAAAGATACTAAAAGAACACAAAACTATGCCTCTGATGAATACTCAACAACATACCAAAAAAACTCCAAAACATGTCATAATGAAGAACAAAAACCGTATGATTGTCAAAACTGATGCTGAAGGGGCGCCTGGGTGGCTCAGGTTAAGCCTCTGTCTTCAGCTCAGGTCATGATCTCAGGGTCCTGGGATTGAGCCCCGCATCAGGCTCTCTGCTCAGCCGGGAACCTGCTTCCTCCCCTCTCTCTCTGCCTGCCTCTCTGCCTACTTGTGATCTCTCTCTCTCTGTCAAATAAATAAATAAAATCTTTAAAATATAACAACAAAAAACTGATGCCGAAAAAGCATTGACACAGTTCAATACTCCTAACCCTAAGAACTCTCAACAAACTAGGAATGGAAGGAAATCACCTCAAGCTAATAAAGACCACATATATGGAATCTCACAGTTAACATTATATTCAATGGTGAAACACTGAAAGTTTATTCATTAATACCAGGAACAAGGCATGAATGCCCACTCTTATCATGTCTATTCAATACAGTACTGAAGTTCTAGAGGAATCAGGCAAGGGAAAAAAAAGCATTGAAATTAGAAAGGAAAAGGCAAAATCATTTGTTTGTAGATGATATGATCTTATATGTAGAAAATGCTAAAAATCCCAATACAAAATGCTGTTCGAACTAATAAATGAATAGAGCAAAGCTGCAGGTTAAAAAATCAACACAGGTTTTTCTATACACAACCAATGAACAATCTGAAAAGAAATTAAGAAAACAATCTCATTTGCAATAGCTATCTTCAACAAATCTATGGGGTGGAGAACACACAAACTCTGTATCGATAAGGAATTAATACCTGAGATATATAAAGAACCCCTTCAACTCAACGAGAACAGAAAAGCAATCCCATTAAAAATGAGCAAAGGACTTCAACAGACATTTCTCCAAAGAAGATATACAAATGACCAACAAGCACAAAAAGAGGTATTTAACATCCCTAATCATTAAGGAAATATAAATCAAAACCACAATGAGATATCTCCTCACACTCATTAAAATGGTCATCTTGGGAAAAAAAAAAAGAAAATAACAAGTGTTGACAAGAATGTGGAAAAACTGGAACCCTTAATGCACTGCTGTCGGGAATGTAAAACAGAACAGCCACTGTGGGAAACAGTATAGAGGATCCTCAAAAAATAAAAAATAGGGGTCACCTGGGTGGCTCAGTCAGTGGAATGTCCAACTCTTGACTGCAGCTTGGGCTATGATCTCAGGGTCATGGGATCAAGCCCTGCGTCAGGTTCCAAGCTTGGCAGGAAGTCTGGTTGAAATTCTGTCCCTTCCCCTCTGCGTCTCCCCCCTCTGCTCATGCTCTCCCTCTCTAAAACAAACATATCTTTTTTAAAAATTAAAAACAGAATTATCACATGATCTAGTAAACCCACTTCTGGGTATATACAACCAAAAAATTTAAAACAGGATTCCAGCATTACTCACAACAACCAAGAGGTAGAAATAACCCAAATGTCCACTGACAAGTAACAGACTGTATGGCATATCTACATACAATGGGAGAGTATTACGCTTTGGAAAAGCAGCAAATTCTGTCACAGATTGACATGGATAAACCTTGAGGACATTATGCTAACTAAAATAAACCAGTCACAAAAATACAAATACTCCATGAGGTATCCAAAATAATCAAACTCAGAAACAAGGTAAAATGGAGGTTGCAAGGGGAGGGGGGAAGAGGAAATAGCAGAACTGTTCAGAGGATATAGTTTCAGCTTTGAAAAAATATTCTGTTCCAACTACAGTGTGTATGTATTGAATAAAAAACACCTTTAACAAATGGGTATATACTGTTAAAATATCCCTATAGAGGATGCCTCTGTACTCTACTTGGGATTTTGACTTAATCACAAAAATCCATATGGAGAAAAAAAAGTTTACTCCCATTTCATCCTATCACAAAAATCAAATCCAGGTGAATTATAAGATCTAAATGCAAAGACAAAACAATAAACTTTTGAAAAGAGAAAACAGAGCATCTCCATAATCTCAAGACAGGAAAAATTATTTTGACCAGGATACAGAAAGCCCTAATAATAAAGAAAAAGACCAATATATTAGACAATGTTAAAACATCTGTTCACCCAAAGACACCATTAGGAAAGTGAAAATATAACCACAGAGTAGGAAAAGATAGGTTCATATGCAGAAGAGATTAAGAAATTCCTTTAAGTCAAAAATGAAACAAGATGACAAGACCAATGGAAAACTTAGGAAAGACATCTGAATAGGCACCTGACAAAGAATAAACCCAAATAACCACCAGACACTGCTACGAGGAGAGGCACAACAGCAGCGACAGGGAAGGCGTCTGAAACCGTAAGATGACGCTGCGTAAGCTGCCAAAATGAAGAGACTAACAGTACCAATCGTTGGCAGCGATGAGCAGTAACAGGAACTCTTACATACTACTGGCAGGAATATAAGCTGTTACAATTACTTTGGAAAATTATTTGGTAGCATCTCTCTAAAATAAACAAGCACGTGTCCTGTGACCATTAAGTTTACTTCCAGTATGTACCCAATGAAGTGAATGCATTTAGGTACTTAGACTCATGTAAAGGAATGTTCTCCAAATGGGAAATCAAATTTAACACTTTCATCAACAGTAAAAGAGAGCGATCCGCCGTGGTGCACTCACACAAGGGAATGCTATCCAGCAATGAAAAGGAACGAATTATAGTTGTACCCAGCGTGGGTGAATTTCACAAATTATCAGAACTCAGAATGAGGGGGCTTCTGGGATACTTAATGTTTTGTACTTCTTGATCTAGATAGCTGTTACATGAAAAGATTTACTTTGTGATAATGTACTAAGCTATATGCTTAGGATTTATGTACTTTTCCTGTGCTTTGTACTTCAATTTAAAAAACCAAAGTTTAATAACAGATGGAATAAGGTCAAATTCTAATCAGAATTCCAGGAGAAAAAGAATCAAAGAAGCTAGAGAATAACCAAAGACTGCAAACTTTCCACATTTTTTCAAAATGCCAATTTCTCAGACCAAAAACGTCAATAAATTCCAAGTATGACAAATAAAAAGGAAACTCAAACCTACCCACACTGTGGTGATATGAAGGAAAAAAAACAGCAAAGAAAAATACAGTTAAAAGCAGCCAAGAGAGACAGATTAACTGTAAAGAAACCACAGTTAGACTGATGACTGAGTTCTCAACTTCAACAATAAAGTGAGAACACAGGAACATCACCCAAAATAAAGTGCCATACTAGACACCCAGCAAATATCCAGCAAAACAACCTTTGACGAACTGGTCTAAAATTCTTCATTTTCTGGAAAGATATGAAAGGGAAGAAAGGAATGAAGAAAAGAAAAGAATAGGAGGGGCGCCTGGGTGGCTCTTTTTTTTTTTAAGATTTTATTTATTTATTTGACAGAAAGAGATCACAAGTAGGCAGAGAGGCAGCAGAGAGAGAGAGGAGGAAGCGGGCTCCCTGCTCGGCAGGGAGCCTGCTTCTCCTTCTCCCACTCCCCCTGCTTCTGTTCCCTCTCTTGCTGTGTCTCTCTCTGTCAAATAAATAAATTAAATTAAAAGAAAGGAAAGGATAATAGGAAATGAAAATTGTTTCTATTACCAAACTGTCACTAAAGGAACCAGAAAGAACATACTTTAGGTACACAATGACCCTGTACAGGCAGTCTGTGGTGGAAGAGCCAAAGGTACTGGCAAAAATGTAGGTAAATCTCGGGCGCCTGGGTGGCTCAGTGGGTTAAAGCCTCTGCCTTCGGCTCAGGTCGTGATTTCAGGGTCCTGGGATCGAGTCCCGCATCGGGCTCTCTGCTCAGCAGGGAGCCTGCTTCCTCCTCTCTCTCTGCCTGCCTCTCTGCCTACTTGTGATCTCTGTCAAATAAATAAATTAAATTTTAAAAAAAATGTAGGTAAATCTAAAGAAATACTAATGAGGCAATGATAATATTTCATTTATGAGAGAAAATATATAAACTCAGAACAATATAAGGAACAATATAAGCATATACAATTGGACAAGGGATGAAGACATTGTAATGTCCTAAGGTGCTTTACTCAGAAGGGCAAAGGTACTTATTGATTAGGCTTTGTTAATTATTCTTCTAAAATATGAATGTCTATCCTCCCTGCAAGTAGCAGAAATAAAACAGACAAATAGCAAAATCCTCAGGCAATTTTAAAGGAAGGCAAAAGACAAGGGGAAATATATAAAGAAAATTACAAAAAAAAAACAAACAGAAAATAGTAAGATAAACAAATAGATCCAAATATATCACTACTCACAATAAATATAAATGGACTAAAATCTCCAGTTCAAAGCAAAAACTGTGAAAACAGATGAGAAAATAAAATGCAGCTATTTGCTGTTACACACCAAAACACGAGGTTACCAGAGAAATGAAATTCAAACCATGGACAAAGATATACCAGGTTAAGGATGATTTGATGCAAAGAAATACCATGAAAAGATTTTGAAAGAGCATTCTGAAGGATAAGCAATTTTTCAACGAAGTTACATAGTATGATTGAGTCTTAAATTCATTGCACCTCACTGAATTCAACTAGGGGTTGAGCTTATTAATGTCCTTTAGGAATCTGATTCTTTCGCCTGGTGGACTAGTAGTGTTCTTTCTGCCACAGGAACATTTGATAAGGATGCAATGAATGACTTTATAGAAGATGGTGATAAAGTGTTTAAGAGGTTGAAGTCTAGTACATAAGCTTGTAGCACAGTACCTGAAGTATTTTTAAAGGCTGACAACTGTTTGCAATTACAAATCCTGTTACTATTAGATTTTATTTAACTTTACTCACAAGCCTATCATGGTCACTTTCTCAAGTACTTTACTGAAATCTAGTCTGTCAGTAATTTCTCTGCCTACATACGCATGAGTGTTAATTACACAAATCTACACATACGTACTTACATAAACACACAGACACATAAAACACACAGTAATACTGTACCTCATAGGTAGTTCCATAATGGCACGTAAATTGGCATTGTCTGTTGGTTTCTGCATCTTGCTCAACATTAGTATAAAATATTACTCCATCCCCAGAGCAGGACACAATCTGCTTATCATTTGTGCATGGTAAGAACTTTGCACTAAATATATTTGCTCGGTGCCCTGAACGAATTGTTGTCAAAACCTAAAACACAGAGAAAAAGAGAAAAAAAGTTCTTGGTAATTTATTATTTCCTAGAAAGAAACATTCATATTTAATACAATCATAGCTAGGAATAAAATTCTCATTACTATTCTTATGATCTCCATAAAAAATTATCATTTGATTCCAAACTAATATAATTTTTTTCAAGATTTTATTTATTCATTTATTTGACACATAGAGATCACAAGTAGGCCGAGAGGCCGGGGGGGGGGGGGGGGGGGGGGGGGGGGGGGGGGGGGGGGC